>NC_056732.1:1338816855-1339009355 GCF_019279795.1 Protopterus annectens
CAGGTTCTGGAAAGAAGGCAGGGAGATTGACAGCATGTCTCAAAATTATTTTGGATACTGCTTTAGGTATAAATCAAGGATTAGTTCTTAAGGAAACCCTATCTTGTGGAAAATGAGATAAAGTTGAACCAGTGCAACAGCTTGCAACTCAGGTACTCTTCTTGTAGAAGTTAAAGCAATCAGAAAAACTGTTTTCCATGTTAAGAACATCAAACCAGCCAAGTGAGCTGGTTCAAATGGGCAAGATTTAATTTTTCCAAGACAAAGTTAAGATCTCATGCAGAAGCCACTTGTTTCCTAGAAAGCTTAGTATGCAATACCCCTTCCAAAAATATTTTTACATGGGATTGCATTGAAAAGGGGATCCATGTGTAGATATGCTGAAATGACCAGAAACTGTACATTAATGGAGGAGTACGCAAGGTCAGAGGATAACAACTCACTCAAATATTGAAGAAACAGAGAAATAGTATTCTTAAAATGGTCCTAGTTCTTGTCTTGGCACCAATTAAAATATCATTTCATAGGTTCATAGGTAGGTACTAGGCTATCGGCCCGAGGGCCTATGTAAGCCTAGCCAACAAGGTTCCCTGGCTTACACCACCCAAGAAAGTTATGTTCCTGTGCCACTGTTGAGCAGAGATACAGAAGTGCTCCCCGGGGTGTATTTCCTATTTCCCATCCACTCATCAAGATTTTTCTTGAAGAGTGCTAATGAAGAACTTTGCTTGACACAGATGGGTAGCTTGTTCCAGAGTATGGGAAGTCTCTGGGCAGGAATCTATCCCTCCAGCATGTCCTGTTTATTGTGGTGACAAGGTTTAGGTCCCTAGAGCGTGTAGCTCGGAGGGATTGGGATTTCTTTAGGTGTAGCATGTCCAACAGCTCTGGGTTTGACATAGCTTTATATGTTAGGCAGAGATCACCTCAGAGTAGGTGATATGCTACGGAGTAAAGCTGGAGTTTTTTGAGGCAGTCAGTGTAGGGCATTTTATTGAGGCCAGTAATCCTCTTTGTGAGGTACTTCTGTGGTCTTTCCAGCTGCTGTAGATGTCTTGTGAGGTACATTCCAAAAGGGGCGTTGCACTCTATAATGGGTCTAATGAGTGTTGAGTAGAGGGGAACAATGACCTCTTTTTTCCTGGATGAAAACACTTTTACGATGAGGTGTGCCAAGTAAAAGGACTTCCTGACTACTGTGGCGATATGACTATTAAAGGAAAGACTACTGTCCACCTGGGTCCCAATGTCTCTTATCACACATTCGGTGTTAAGTAGATTGCTTCCTATGTGGTAGTTCATGGGTACAGAGTTTTTACCAAAGGGGATGACACTGCACTTTTTGGCACTGAGCTTGAGGTCATGGCTCTGACACCAGGCATCAGTCTCAGCGAGGCCCATCTGTAGGATGTCCACATCATTTGGGGACTTGACTATGGCTCCTAGTTTGCAGTCATCTGCGAACTTCATTAGCCAAAGGCCTTCTGTGTTAGCCTGTACTTCAGAGAAGTAGATACCAAACAGGAGCGGTCCCAGGACGGAACCCTGTGGTACTCCACTTATCACTGCTTTGAGGTCAGATTTGCAGTCTGTACCTTTTACAGTGTGGGTTCTGTCAGTGAGCCAGTTGGCAACTCATCTTGTGACGTAGGGATTTATACCTAGTTTAGTGAGTTTAGCTATAATTCCAGAATGGGGGATGGTGTTGAAAGCCTTGGCGAGGTCAAGATAGGCTGTGTGAACCACCTTACCCTCATCTACGGCTTTGGTGACTGCCTCAAAGAAGTCGATCAGGTTCAGGAGGCATGATCTGCCTTTCACAAACCCGAACTGGGTGGGATCCAGAGTTTGGAGGTTACCAATGTCTTTGTTTATGAGTTCCATGATGATACGTTCCATGGCCTTGCAGACCAGGCTCGTCAGGCTAATAGGTTGATAGTTCCCGGGATCAGTGGTGGCTCCCCCTTTGTGGAGGGGGATAACTGTTGCTGTGCGCCATTCAGTGGGCACAAAGCCTGATGCGAGGCTATTATTGAACATGGTACTGCTGAGTTTTTCTGCCTGGTCGCTTGCTTCTGTCCTGAGGTACTTGCCCCGTACATTCTAACCGCGTGGCTACCAAGAATTAAAATTTGTTAACAGGAACACTCTTATCACAGTGCGACTGCACAGACAGGTCCTAGCCTTCAATCCCACAATTAAGATTTCACTAAGAAAAGGTTAACAACTTTAACTTGCTGTATAAGTCTAGAATTAACTTACTACCTCAGGACAGAATACCTGGGCAGGCAACCAAACAGTATCTAACTCAGGCTGCTGCCTTCCCTAGTCAGATAATACCTAGACTACAACCAATCAGGTCTAGTAGCTAGCATTAGTGGCCTCCTGCACTTACCTGCAGTATTTTACCATTGAGACCCAGAAAGCTCCTGGGTGGTGTGTCCTTATCCCTCCCTCATTCCTCTGACGTAGGAAAGTTTTTAAAGCTCCTACTAGTGCCCGCCATAATTTCAAAGGGTACTGCTGAGTTTTTCTGCCTGGTCGCTTGCTTCTGTCCTGAGGTATGAACCTATGATTATTACTGATTTTACAGTGCTTTAACTTTCTCGGTGTTTGCCGACAACTGCAAGTGAATTGGCGTACTGTTCTTACGCTCACAATTCAGAAATAGTATGCTTTTACCTAACTGCTTTGTTATTAATATTAGCACTGTTAAACAAACTCTCAGATAATTTACAAGTGCGTATGGATACATGTGGTCTGTGATACTTTGTTGCCTAGACGTCTTGTATATGTAAAGCATTAAACTAGGGTAGAGACACCTGGTGCGTGTTAATATTTTAAACGCCATAAATGTATCTGTTGTACTCTGTAATTTGTTTGTCCTAGTAAGCACGCTTTTAAATAAATACAATGCCAAACCTTATCTGGCGTACTCTGTAGGGTAGTCTAATAAGTGGGGATGTCGCAAACACACCAAACGACAAATCATAGCCGGTGTTCTGCCTTGCCAGTTCAGTATGACTCAATGTACGTTTCAGATGAATCCTGTAATTACGCTCGTCTTGCCTATTGTTTAATTGTATTACAACAGAATACTGAGGGATTGTGTTAGACGCTAATACTAGAACTCTGTTGCTTGTGTAGTTTTAACAACGCTTACAAGTTTACTTTATTGCTGCATGGGTTTTGTTACATTTCAATAAATGTGCATATTCTGTCTTTCCCTAGGTACTTGCCCCGTACATTCTAACCGCGTGGCTACCAAGAATTAAAATTTGTTAACAGGAACACTCTTATCACAGTGTGACTGCACAGACAGGTCCTAGCCTTCAATCCCACAATTAAGATTTCACTAAGAAAAGGTTAACAACTTTAACTTGCTGTATAAGTCTAGAATTAACTTACTACCTCAGGACAGAATACCTGGGCAGGCAACCAAACAGTATCTAACTCAGGCTGCTGCCTTCCCTAGTCAGATAATACCTAGACTACAACCAATCAGGTCTAGTAGCTAGCATTAGTGGCCTCCTGCACTTACCTGCAGTATTTTACCATTGAGACCCAGAAAGCTCCTGGGTGGTGTAACCCCGCTCCGCTTCGCCCTCGCTGCGCTCGGGCTCGCTCCGCTCTCCACCCTGCCCCCTTATCCCACCCGCCCCCACTATCCCTACATTTAACAGCTCAACAACCACACCTCATCAGCCTTAGAACCTATCAAACTAGTCCACCCATTAACTAAATCTCCTCCCATAATCCCAATATTCAATTAACACTTATCATCCAAACTCTTGGACCCACCTATCTTAGTATACTATCCTGCCTCTTAATATGTCAAAACAAAGAATCTTTTATTCCTCTTACACTACCACTTATAATCATCCCTTACTTACTATCTAGCTATGAAAACCTTGAACTCATAGGATTTCACTACCCAAAGGGACAAACTTGTATTGCCACAAATCAGCTCCCTAACAAACCTACTCCTCTTTATCACCCTTTAAGGACCCCAAGTACTTACAGTACCCACCTCACCCAACTACACCCAAAGGGCCCAACAACAAAACACGGGCAAAAGATACTATATAAACTTCAAAAACTCTTAGACCAACTAATAAAATGTATCACTAAAGATGGTGATATACACCCAAACCCAGGCCCAACCCCTCACCCCAACTCTGTCACCCCAACTTTAGCCCAAAGGTCAACTACCTCCCTTCTTATCTTCCATCTCAACCTAAGAAGCATCAACAATAAACTCCATAACCTCCATACCATGCTAGCCACTCATTTCCCTGATATTATGTGTCTAACCGAAACATGGCTCAAACCAGTCACCAAAGAAGAAGAAATTCTTCCACCTGGATATAATATCTTAAGGGTTGATCGAGCAAACAAAAGGGGTGGCGGTATAGCTGTTTTATATAAAAGTTCACTTAATATCATAATGCATCCTATCCAACCACCTAAAATTGCTAATGCAGAGTCAATAGCCCTAAAAATATGTTTAAACAACCAAAAAAGTATTAACCTTTTTGTAATTTATATCCCATCTGGGAACAATGTAGAAACTATGGAACAAACATTAAACTGGTTATCCACTAACTATCCTCAAGAAACCTTTGTACTAGGCGATGTCAACATTGATTGGACCCAGTGCTCCGCACAGACTAACCCCATACCCATTAACCTGTATGGATTCTCCCAAAATATAATCTCTACAACAAGAGTAGGAAATGCCCACCAAAAAGAGAGTATACTTGACTGGATTCTTACCAATAATCCCACCCATAAATATACCACTGGGACCCTTCCCAACGATCTTAGTGACCATCTCGTCACTTTCATAATAAAACACAAATTTTCTAACAATAACCTTCCCATACACAAACTTGTTAGAAATAAGAAGAAATTTGTATCAACCCAATTTGTAGCTGAACTAAAATCTTGTAACTGGTCTAAGCTAAAAACTTTGCCCCTTGATGAGAGTGTGACATTCTTTACTGACACATTCCTAAAGATTCTGGACACTCATGCACCTAACCGACTTACCAGAACTAAGGTGCGGATAGCTCCCTGGTTAACCAGAGAAACTAAATCCAAATTTAAACTTAGAGATAAAGCTTGGGACAAATGGCGATCCACCAAGGCACCCCTAGACCGTATTAAATTCCAGCAGCTTAGAAACGAAAAGAAAAAAGCCAGTAAATTGGACAAAAAGAACTATTTCTGTCACCTCCAAGAGAAACACCAGAACAACCCAAAAAAGTTCTGGGCTGGCTTAAATAATCTCCTCCATCCCGGTAAATCAGGTACCCCTACCCCTGAGACACTTATTGGCAAAAACCCAGAAGACATAGCTAATACTTTTAACTCCTTCTTTACTGAAACTATCCAGTCACTAGCCAATCAACTACCCCCTCCTTCCTCTCCCCTAGCTAACATTTCTGAGGATACATTCCCCCTCTTTAAATTAAAGCCTATCCCCACCTCTTACATTAGAATCTTACTGAAGAAACTCAAACCAACCACCCTCTCGGCAGACCAACTCCCAGCAGAATACTTACAAATAGCAGCAGATGCGATAGCCTATCCTATCTCTATCCTGATTAATCGAACTATTACAGAGGCCACTATCCCCTCGATCTGGAAAATATCCTACGTCATACCACTCCATAAGGGTGGCTCTTCTACCGAACCATCCAACTACAGACCCATAGCAATTTTGTCTCCAATAGCCAAAATCATGGAAAGATGTGTTCATAAACAATTTCTCCATTACCTCACCCTAAATAACCTATTGACCAAATCCCAACATGGTTTCAGACCCCACCATAGTACTACCACCGCCCTCCTTTCTTTTACTGACTCAATTAATACAAATCGTAATAACAGAAAAATATCTTCCGCTCTCTTTCTTGACTTATCAAAAGCCTTTGATATGGTCAATCACCAACTACTTCTCCACACGCTAGAAACCTTCCACTTTGACACTTCAGCCCTCAAATGGTTCCTTGCTTATCTCTCTGGAAGGCAACAGGCAGTCCAATGGCAAAATAAGCTCTCTCAACTACTACCCAATACCATAGGTGTTCCCCAAGGCTCCATACTAGGTCCCCTTCTCTTTTCCGTCTTCATAAACGAACTCTATTCAGTCATCCCCAAAGCCATATGCATCCAATATGCAGACGACTCAACCCTTATCTGTTCAGATGTCACTCTCCCTGCTTTAGAAGTAACAACCCAACACTGCTTTGCCACAGTAGAAAAATGGCTCTTTGAGAGGAATCTCATCCTAAACCCAAAAAAAACTAAGTTACTACTATTCTTTCCCACCTCAGCTCGTCCTCTAGTGCAACACAATACACAAGCTAACAATACTACCTTCTCCGTTCAGTCTAAAAACGGGACCATAATTGAACCCGATACCAACACTAAACTACTAGGGGTGACTATTGACAACAAACTTAAATTTGACTTGCATATCAGCCAGACTATAAAAGCTGTAAATAAGAAACTCGGATCCTTGTATAGAATCAAGAACTTCCTAACTCCCAATGCTAAACTAACTATCGCCCGTACCCATCTCCTCTCCACACTTCTCTATGCCTCACCTGTATTCTCTTTCCTCATCATATGCGATATTAATAAACTATCCGTGACTTACAATCACATTGCCAGATTTATAACTGGGGCTCCTTATAGAACTCACCACTGCCACAATCTAAAGAAACTTGACTGGTTAGAACTATCCAATCTCCTCAAACTAAACCAACTCTCTGTAGCATTTAAAATCATTAAGGAACCTGACAAAACCCCTTCACTGAATAACCTACTGACCCCCTACTCTAACCTAAGTAGTCTTCGCTCCTCCAACAGATCTCTGGTCCAAACCATCAAATCCAATAATATGGGCGGCGATGCTCTCTTCGCCAATACAATAGGAAAGGTTTGGAACTCCCTCCCTAACTACTTAAGACTCACTAACTCCCTCTCTCAATTTAAAAAACATCTCATACAATTCTTTAAGGCACATTGGCTATGCTCATGTGCAAATCCAGACTAGTTGCTAATTGAACTACACCATATCCTATCCTACTTTAACTAGCTAACTGGGGTTCTCCTCTTTTTTGGCATCAAATAATTCGTAAATTAACTGACTACTACCCTATTTAGTTCGTTCTACTGTAATCAGTTTCTCTAAGATCACTTGGAACCCTGCAATGGTGTAGAACTTTTTGAACATAGTAACATTATTGTCTCTTGAATTTGTCTCTTGAATTTGTATTGTACTTGTAATTTTGAGCTGGATTCTTTACTGTCTTGTTGATACAATAATCATGCCAAGGAAAGCATAAAGAATGTTAATTTGTTATGCCTTTCATTTATGTACCTGTAAACCTATGTGTTTTCTGTTTTTTCTCTGTGGAGCTTTTCTCCCCGGGCCTCCGCTGAAAATGGACATGTATCCAGTCGGACTATCCCGGTCAACAAATGTAAAATAAATAAAATAAATAAATGGTGCTTAAGTGGGGAGCCAGTTCGTTCTTAAGTTTGTGTAAAACGCAGCCTAGGATGTTGTCCGGTCCCATGGATGCTGTGTTTTTGGCTTTAGAAAGTGCAGCTTTTACCTGCATAGTTGTGATTACAGGGGCTCTGCATTCTTCCTGTATAGATATGGGCCCTTTAGGGGGTGGGAGCGGGGTAAAGTTAGCACTGAACCTATCTGCCAGGATGTTGGCAATATCAGTTGGTTCTGTAATTTTCGTGCCTTTGTGCTGTAACTCAGAGCAGATCTGAGTGTTGCCATTGAGATTCTTGACATAGCTATAGAATGCTTTGTGGCTGTCCTTAGAATTAGTGGAGATTTTGTTTTCATAGCTAGCTTTGGAGGATCTTATAAGGAATCTCAGCTTCTTACTGAGGCTGACCAGGGAGCTCCTCCACTCATGGGATTTTACTCTCTTTTGCAACAGTTTCTTCCTTCTGTTGTACAGTTTGTTTATGGCAGGGGACTACCAGATTGGCTTCCTTTTTTTGGAGGATAGCATCTTGGTTCTGTTTGGGATAGCACGATCCATGCACTCATGTAAGTGCTTATAGAGTGCATTTGTGCAAGATTCAGCAGTTGTAACTGTATTGCCCATCTGCATGGGTGTCATGAAGTTCACCGCTTCTGTCTTAAGAAGCATGAAGTTGGCTTTGGAGATATTTTTTACCGTGGTTTCCTTAATGGGGGGTGGGGGCGGGATGTGGATATCAAGGGTGATTCGCTTATGGTCGGATCGGACCAACGAGGAGTTGACTTCAGGTGTGGAACACCAGTCACTCATGTTGGTAATGAATAGGTCTAGGATATTGTTGCCCCCTGGTGGGGGTGTGGATAAGTTGATTCAGGGCATTGGAGTTTATGAATTACAGAAAACATTGAGCTAAGGAGTTGGTACACGAGTAGTTGATGTCGCCCATTATTAGGGTGTTTGGTTGAACCCTAATATTTTCCAGTACATCAAGAAAAGAGGAGTGGGAATCCTGGGGCATGGTGGGGGATCTGTAGCAAGCTACAATTTGGATTGCTGTTTTGGATAACATCGGATGCATTATGCTGAGCAACTAGCCTGGAGGTGTGGATATCCTTAATGAATATGGACACACCTCCGCCTTTGGTGTTTTGGTCCAGGTTACATGGCCGAAAAGTGTGGTATGAGTTATAGCCTGGTAGTGCAGGGGTGCACTCTGGAGCCTTGAAACAGGTCTCAGTCACTGCACAGATATCAAGGTTCTCCATTTTAAGGAGTGCCTCGAGTGAGTGCATTTTGAGATTTAGACTTCTAGCATTGAGTAGCATTACCCTCAGTTTTTGCTTGCCTGTTCCTGTTACGGTGGTGAATTTGTTATTTGAACCTTGCTTAAAAAAGACACTATAGGGGCAGTAAGAGCCTTAGCCAGTATCTGGAAACCCCGGGGCGACAGGTGCAGGCCATCTCTGGCAAAGCATCGTAGTCTGTCGACCATGTCATCCCAAGCAGACAGATACTGGATCCCCTTAGAATGACACCAGAAGCTTAGCCAATTGCTGAAGTCAATCATTTTGTCCTTGTACTGCGGTATCATTCGGGGCAATGGCAGAATGCTACTCAGGGCTAGGGTCATACCTGCCTGGGCTACAAGATAGGAGAGCTCTTTCATGTCTCTTTTCATGTAGTCCAGGGAGGTACATCTCAGGTCATTCACACCACCATGGACAATGACAAAGTCATATTTGTACTTGTTGTGGAGTGACCTGAGTGCGTGGGTTATGTGGTGGATCCTGGCACCCGAAAGGTGTCTGACAGTAACCTTCTCCTTGTTTAGCCTGGTGAGTGGGACATCAGTGTGCCTGACTATAGAGTCACCTATGACTAGTGTGTTGGGTACATTGTTTTGCCTTATTGGCTGTGGTTGAGTGGCACACTGAGTCTGTGGGCTATGTCATTTGGGTTGTGTTGGGGGATGGAGGTTGCTTGCGTTTCTGCTTTGGAGGTCTCTGTTGCTTAGACAGATTATTATTGAGAGCCTCCGTGAATGTTTTTGTGTTACCATGTGTGGATTTTGGTGATGTAGATTTAGTGAGACTATGTGATGAGTGTGGCGTGGTGCAAATGTTTACCTTCTCCTCATGACTGTTAAGTTCAATCTTGGTTGGAGAGAGCTTTACCTCCAGTTTGGCTAGATAAGTGCATCTTTCACAGGTTGTAGTGTTGGGTGGTAAGGAGGAGAGGGTTGTCTGTGTGCATGAGGCAATTTCTACACTGCCTCAAGATGCCCAGATTCATCAGGCAGACAAGAGAGAACACTGGGAGCTGACCCTTGGACATGCCAGAATAAAAAAACTATTTTCCTCTAGATAAGTGAGGAAAGCGAGTACAAGAGCTGTTTTTCTCTAAGCAAGTGAGAAAAGTAAGTACAAAAACTGTTTTCCTCTAGGTAATGAGGAAGATTGAGTGCTATAGTAATTAGTAGCTTATTTAGTGCTTACAAGTTCTGAACAAGTGCTGAGCATGAATAAGCAAATTTAAGTGCTAAAACAAAGAATCTGTATCTGCACTAGACGAGTTACAGGACAGAAACAAGTGCAAATGCAGGCTTTCAAATCAGAAAGTTGAGAAAAATGGAAGAGATTGCCCAAACAGCCAATAACCACAATTTCTGGGCCAGAACCACTCCTTATGTGGTAGACAGGTTACCTAGTGCTTACCACTCCCACTGATAAGCTAGAAGGCTTCCCTCCAACACAGAAAGACTTGGGAGGCACAGAAGCTTACATACAATCCTGGATACAGCAAATCTGTATCTGGAACACTAGTTACAGGAAAGGTAGGAAACAGGCTTACAGTTTTTTTTTTTTTTTTTACAGAAAAGTAGCAAAAACAGTAGTAAAAGCAATTCACATGCAGTGCAAGCTAGCAAACTTGAGTATGTAGCAATATTCGACCAAACACAGTTTAAAAAATGCAATTAAATTAAAAAGGACTAAAAGCAAGTGCAGAAAGAGTTTATTAGGTAGAATGTGGTAAAGAGATGGGACTGGGGGAGTGTCCCAGATCAAACCTACAGTGGGGCGGGCAACTGCAAAAGCCACCAAATTTAAACTACAAACCAAAAATAGGGAGGGTGGATGGGAAAACAGTTTCAACAGAGATCTTAGCAACAACTAACAGTTGTTTGTCTTTCGGCTTTTCCCGGTTAGGGGTCGCCACAGCGGAACTCCGGTCCGCTAATGATTGGCAGTTGGTTTTTATGGTGTCGAGTTGCCAGCCTGATGCCTAACCTTCAACGAAGGCACACCCATTCAACGCATGTCTTTCGAACGCCTACTCGACCACGGGGAGGACATGCAGACTCCACACAGAAGGCACTCCCAACCCAAGCCGAGAATCGAACGGGAGAGACTCTTGCTGTGAGGCAACAACGTTAGTGCTGCACCACCACGAAATAAGCAACAACTTTAAAGTTTGCAACAACTAACAATACAAACTCTAAAACCAAAAAAATATACTCAGCTCTGTATATTTGCAGATAGTCTGGAAGGCAGTCTCTCAGAATACAGGTTCCAGCAATTAAATACAGACCAAATTAGCATGTATGGAGGCACAAACTGCCCCCATAGCCACATCTCTAATTTCTTTGCATAACTCTCCCTCAAAAAATATAGAATTATTTTCTAAAAGTAATGCCATAAAATCTTCCACTAAATGGACCTTTGTAGTGGTCAAAAACTCAAACTGAACCATAGCCTCATGAAAATATTCTAAACCTTCTTTCTGCAGAATATAACTGAACAAATCTATAACATCAACAGATAAAAATATTAAATTAGGGTTCCACAAATCGCTACATAACCTCTTCAAAAAATCACATGAATCACACAAAATGCGGAGAATATGTTCATGGGGAGGTGTTAAAAGCTTATCTATAAAAGTGGCCAAAGGATGAGTTTTAGAGGACTTTGCTGCTACTATCAGCCAAAATGGTGGATGAAAACTATCTTTATGAACTTAGGGTATACCAAAGATACTATGTATATGAGGATGGGGACTGTGTAAAAATATAGATGTTCCAAACTAAAATGCTTGAGAGACCATAAAAAGGACAGGAGCTGACTAGAAGAATCAGGAGTACCCTGAATTTGAGTTAGAGTCTGCTGTTGGGAGATGGAGATCAACAGGAAGAAGACCAGGAACATTGCATTAAGTGAATAAATGTGAGATTATAAAGCATCAGTCACGTTTGTGAAATACAGCTATACAGGAAAAAATGGCTGTGAAAGACTGGACTTTTGTTGGCTTTGTTAAACTTGTGGGTGGACTGAAAAGCATATCCCCTATTCAATGCATTAATACTTAGGATGACACTAAAAGGAAAACAAGTAACTGTAAATAAAATCAAAAGTTATGTACTCACCATAACAATGGATCTGTGATGTCCATTTTCATTATTCCTCAGTTGACGGGTCCCGGATTCTAGCCAGCCGCTTCACTAGATTCACAGATCCAACTCTCAAGCTCCTCCCTTACCCATTATGCCCCACCAACCTAACATGCTTCCGATAGAGTTTGCTGCCCCCATAAGCAATAATTTATTCTATACAGAATACAAAGAAAATAAACAGCAGAGATAAAACTGCAGCTCAAAAAATGAACAAAGATTTCCCAAGAAATATCCCCTCGGGTGTCCTCCAGGAAGAAGGGGAAGGGGGTTAGAAGAGTGGGAAGTTGAGGAAGAATGAAAATGGACAACACAGATCCATCATTATGGTGAGTACATAACTTCTGTAATAGATTATGTCATTTTCATTTGTTCCTCAACTGATGGGAGAGAATCCCCAGTTAGATGACCCCTGGGTGGTCCTTATGGAAGGATATTTGAAGTACTGCAGAGCCAAAGCAGCTCTATTCCTAGAAATCAAATACAACTTGTAATGTGCAATAACAGTATGAGCACTAGACCAAATGGCAGCTGCACAGATGTCATCTATCGAAGCTCTTAACCAAACGTTGAGGAGATCGCCATAGACCTCATTGAACGTACTCTTGGTGGCTCAGGAAAAGACAAACCTCCCTGTTTACAGACAAAGGATATGCAATCAGTCAACTATTTAGTTAAAGTCACTTTGGAAACTGCTATTCCTAATTTGTTATGGAGCAAAGGAAACAATTAGTTGCATTGTCTGAAATCTTTGGTTCGATGAACATAAAACTGAAGTGGCCTGTATACTTTTAAGAGATACAGCATATATGCACACTTATTGGAAAACTTTGGGAAGAAAACCAGGAGGTGATAACCTGATTAATGTTAAACTCAGTAGCTACCTTAGGTAAAAAGGAAAGATTACTACATAAAGACACCCTGTCCTTATGAATGACCAGGTATGGAGGCTTGGAAGAAAGGGCCTTGAGCTCAAATACTTGTCTAGCTAATGTAATGGCAACTAAGAAAAGGGCCTTCAAGAACAAAAATTTTTGGTCTGATTTGATGGAGGGCTCAAAAGGACTCCAAGTCAAACTTTGAAGTAAAACAAGCAGGTCCCAAGGAGGAATAGGATCCTTGACTGGATGCCTAAGTAAAAAGGTGCCTTTCAGAAATGTTTTGCACAATTTAGAAGAAGCCAAAGAAGCAAGGTTTTCACCGGAATGAAAATTAGATATAGCAGCCAGTTGGACTTTGACAGTAGAGAAACTTGCCCCATCTTGGAAATGGGAAGCCAAAATATCGAGGACAACTGGAGTTGGGGCAGAAAAAGGGTCCAAATCTCTTTGTAGGGCCCAAATTGAAAATCTCTTCCATTTACTTCTGTACACTCTCTTAGTTGAAGCCTTTTTAAAGGATAAAAGGACATGCCAAACCAGGGAAGAAAGCCTGGGTTGTCTAGCCATCACAGGAATTATAGAAACCAAGCTGCTAGCTTGAGACTTGATATATCCGGATGAACTACCCCATACAATGAGACAGAAGATCTGGACTGGGGTCCAGTATCAAGGGCAGATACAGATGATGAGACCGCAAAAAGGGAATTCAGAATTAATGAGGCCAAAAGGGTGCAATGAAGATTATTGAGTTCTTTCACTGGTAGGCTTTCTTCAAAAACTTGGGAAGTAGAGGTAATGGGGATAAGCATAATGGAGTACGCAGGGCCATCTGTGGACTATAGCATCTCTTGGTGACTGCCTCGGAGAAGAGATTAGGGCATCGACCCTACTGCATTTGCTGTTGGGGGGGGGGGGGGTGAAAGAATGAAAAACATGGCTGGCCTCATTAACGAAAAATTCTTTTTGCCACTTTGCCGCTGACAAACCACTCATGAGGCATTAGAATGAACATGCTCAGTCTGCAAGCTCACTGGATTTTCCCAGTATAGGCACTGCAATTAGAAAACGTCCAGAAGAGAACACTTGTTGCCACACTCTCATTGTCTCACGACAAAGAGGGTAGGACCTGGTTCCCCCTGAATGTTGATGTACCAAACTGCAGACATATTGTCTGATTGAATCACAACTGTCCAGGAGGGGAGACCCCTTTGGAATGTGCTTGCAACGCTAGGAGGACAGCTCTCGTCTCCAGAACACTGATATGTTAATTAACCTCTTGAGGTGACCATGTGCCTTGGACAGTCCTGCTCAAGAAATGCCCCCCCCCACCCCAGAAGGGAAGCGCCTGTGGTCACTGTGGCCATTGGGAGAGGTAAAATGAAAGGACGACCCTGAGAAATTTTGTTTGAATGGATCCACCATAGTAGATGCTCCTTTTTTAAATTTGTGTGATCTTTACTGGAGTGCAAAAGGGCTGTTGAAGAAAAGACCATTGAACTGATAGGGTCCACAGTAGAATTCGCATCTGGCTAATGAAACTACTTATCACTGCTGGCATTGATGTTAAGGCCTACAAAAATAAAAGTTATGTACTCACCATAACTATGCATCTGTGTTGTCCATTTTCATTCTTCCTCACCGAATGGGTCTTGGAATTGATAGGATCTAACTGTCGAGCTCCTCCCTTTATCCATAATGTTCCTGACCACGACATTACCTCAGATTGCGTTTGCTGCCACTATACTGTTGTTGAAATATAAACATTATGATAGTACTGTAGGAAAGCTGAAATAGTAACAGAACAGGGGCTCAAACAGGAACTCTGTTTCCTAACAAAAATCTTCATCAGACACTCCTAAACACATGGATAGGTGGAATGTTGAGGGGAAGCTGAAGAATGGAAATGGACAGAGATGCATAGTTAATATCTGATGTTGTCATTTTCATTCGTTCCTCGACGAATGGGACAGACTCCCCATCTACAGTAACTTTGGGTGGCCCTCAAGGAAGAATGTTCTGAAGAATCACAAAACCAAATGCAGCCCTGTTTCTAGAGATGATATCCAACTTGTAATGAGCAATAAAAGTATAAGCAGTGGACCAAGTGGCGGCTGCATAAATATCATCAATAGAAGCTCTGGCCCAAAAAGCAGCTGACGCAGCCACTGACCTAGCTGAATGTGCTTTTAGTTGTCTTGGCGATGTTAACCCTCTTGAAGAGTAAACAAGAGAAATACAATATGTTATCTGTTTGGCTATTGTATAGTTTTAAACTGGTTTTCCCAACTTATTTTTGGCAAATGAAACAAATAAGAAGTTATGTACCTACCATAACGTTCCATGTTAGTTGTCTTCTCTCGCCTTCTTTCTTGCTTGATGGGTTCGGAGCCGATCCCTCGGCTCCGACTGCACTGCTAAGCTCGAGAGTCACTTTTACCAGCTCGAGGCAGCCCCATATCCCATGATGCAAGGCGGTAAGTACCCAGATCTCGTTTGATGACAAAGGGCAATAGCACCAAGCAAAAAAACACTTCCCAAAGGAAGACAGAAAAACTTACAGGATGGAAGAAGGACCAGGTCTGAAAGGTCTTCAGCATAACAATCTCTTATAACAAGGTCTGTCCAGGCCAGGGGGAAGGAGGGAGGGTCGCAAGAAAGAAGGCGAGAGAAGACAACTAACATGGAACGTTATGGTAGGTACATAACTTCTTAATGTTAAGTTGTCAATCTCGCCTTCATTCTTGCTTGATGGGACCGCGTCCCTAGCACCTCTATCCTGGGTGGCTCAATGGAACTTGAGGACTGTAGAGCCAAAGCTGGCTCTGTCCCTGGAGGCCAAGTCCAATTTGTAATGGGAAACAAAAGTGTGAGGAGTGGCCCAAGTGGCCGCAGCACAAATAGTGTCTAAAGGAAGTCTAGCTTGAAAGGCTGTAGAAGTAGCTAAGCTCCTAGTTGAATGTGCTTTAGGTTTTGAGCACAGCTGTTTTCCCCTGAGCAGATAAATTTCAGAGATGACCGAAGAAAGCCATCTGGACAAGGTCACTTTAGAAACAGGAAGGCCTTTTTTATTATCCGCATAGGAAACAAAAAGTTGATCAGATTTTCTAAATTTTTTTGTTCTGTCCAAATAATATCTAAGTTGACGGTGGACATCAAGATAATGTAGCTTTTGTTCAGCTCTGTCTGAATAGTTTGGGAAAAATACAGGAGATCAATGGATTGATTCAAATTGGTCTTTGAAGCGACCTTAGGCAGAAAGGTTGGATTAGTTCTCAAAGATACTCTGTCTTTGTGAAAAACCAAATAGGGGTCGAACCGATAGAGCATGAAGTTCAGACACCCTCCTGGCGATGTAATAGCCAATAGAAATAAAGTTTTCCAAGAAAGAAATTTCAGGGAACAAGAAACAGCTGGAGCGAAGGGGAAGAATCAAGGATGTCAGCACTAAATTTAGATCCCACTGAGGAGGAGGATTCCTGATTGGAGGCTTTAGTAGGAAAATTCCTTTCAAGAAGGCCCTGCAGAGCCTATGGGACATAATATTATGATCTGCTATCCCGACATGAAAGTTGGAGATAGCAGCCAATTGAACTCTGACTGTGGAAGAAGAAGAGCCTGCATGAAAAATCTCTGCTAAGAAGTCCAGGACTGCCTGAACAGGGGCAGTGAAAGGATCAATATTCTTGGCCTTAGCCCAAAAAGAGAAACGTTTCCATTTGCTTGTATAAATCCTCCTGGTAGAGGATTTTAACGAAGCTACTATGATGTCTCTAACTGGGTTAGAGATCAAAGGAAGCCTGGCTAAGGAAGGAAGTGGAGCAACCATGCTGTGAGGTTGAGAGAAGGGATAGACCGGTGCAGCTGACCCGATTGGTGAATCGGAAGATCTGGCACTGGGTCCAGATGCCACGGCTGCACCAAAAGGTGATGATGGAGGAACGGGAACCAAACTTGTCGAGGCCAGTAAGGGGCAATGAGAATCAATTTGGCTCTCAAAACGGTAGCTTTCTGGATAACTTGAGGGATCAGAGGAAAAGGAGGGAATGCATAAAGAAGTCCCTGGGGCCAATCCTGGGTCAGAGCGTCTCTGGGGGGATGGCCTGGTAGAGGGAAGAGACAGAAGAAGTCTGGACATTTGCTGTTTTGGGGAGTAGCAAAAAGATCGCAACATGGACGACCCCATTCCAGAAAAATCTCTTCCGCTATAGACTGCTTGAGAGACCACTCGTGAGGCATGAGAATAGCTCTGCTCAATCTGTCCGCTACAATGTTGGTTTTCCCAGGGATATGCGTTGCTACCAGAAACCGATGAGAGGAGATCGCCCATTGCCATAGTCTGAGCGCTTCTCGACACAAGGGGTAGGACTTGGTTCCGCCCTGTTTGTTGATATACCAAACTACAGACATGTTGTCTGTGTGGACTGCAATTGTCCCTACGGGAAGAAAGTCGTTGAGGGCTTGCAACGTTAAAAGCACTGCTCTCATCTCCAGGACATTTATGTGCAGATGGTACTCGAGCGGCTGCCACGCCCCATGAACCATCCTGCCCTGATAATGACCCCCACCCGATCAGGGAGGCATCCGTGGTGACAGTGGCTATCGGGATGGGGGTACAAAGTACCTGCCTTGGTGAACCTGAGGAGATGTGATCCACCAAGCAAGATGATCTTTGCAAGTCTGTGTCACCAGAATCTGGTGACGATAGGAAGTTGTTGGTACGACCACTGTGTGAACAGCATCCACTGAAGAAGGCGCATGTAGAATCGAGCCAGGGAAGAAGAGTAATGGCCACAGCCATGAGGCCTAATACCTTTAGAACCATTCTGGCCTGTACTTTCTTGTTGGCCAGAATGATCCTGACATGACTCTGAATGTCTGAAACTCTTTGATCTGTAAGGGTAGCTGACATCCGAACAGTGTTTAAGTTTGCCTATGAAGGTAATAGACTGGCAGGGCGATAAGGATGACTTTTCAAGTTGATCGAGATGCCCAAATGAGAACAAAGATTTATTGTGTAATCCCTGGCTTGTATAAGCTGATGCCTGGTGGTGGCTGACAGGAGCCAGTCGTCGAGATACGGAAACACCTGGAATCCTTGACGTCTCAGGTGAGCCGTGACCACTGCCATGCATTTGGTGAACACTCTGAGGGCTGTAGTGAGACCAAAGGGCAGGGCTCTGAACTGGAAATGACTGGACCCCAGCCGAAAGTGGAGAAATCTCCTGGAGCGTCTGTGAATTTTGATGTGATAGTACGCATCCTGAAGATCTATTGAGCACATCCAGTTGTCCTTCTGTAAGAAGGGCAGAATTGACTGAAGAGTGACCATTCGGAATCTTGTCTTCCTCGCAGACTTGTTGAGTCTGCTGAGATCCAATATTGGTCTCCAGTCTCCCGTCTTTTTGGGGACCAAAAAGAACCTTGAGTAGATTCCGGGCTCGGAATGGTCTGTTGTAACTGGCTGAATGGCTCTTTTTTGCAGCAGTTTTGAGACTTCTAACTCTGCAATTTCCCTTAGACCGGGTGGTACATCTGGAAGGGAATTTGAGGGGAAAGGACTTTCCTCGAAAGGAATTATGTAACCCTTGGATATGATCGACTGTACCCATCTGTCTTGAGTGAGGGAATGCCAGGCTTCTGGGTACAGTGATAATCTTCCCCCGACTGCCTCCAAGGAGGGACAGCCGGGCAACATCTCAGGGATGCTGAAAGGGCTTGTCAGAGAGAGGCTCTCTGTTTCCCTGGTTTTTTGGACCCCCTCTGCCTCTAGAGCGGCGTCTGTTGTTGTTACCCCCTCTGCCTCTAGGGGTAAACTGACCACGTGAATCCGGCGTGACTCCTTGGGATTTGCGGAACCACATTTTTCCACCTTTCTGTTCTTTGGGGTAAGGTCTAGAAGGGGTGGAAAAACGGACTCCTACAGCAGAAAGAGTCTTGCCGTCCTGCTCGCACCTGGTCAAAGTTTCCTTCACCTGAGGGCCAAACAAAGCTGACCCATCAAAGGGAGAATTCGTGAAGGACGCCTTGAAGGGATCTGCAAAGTCACATAGCCGCATCCAGGCTTGGCGTCTAAGAGCCACACCTGTACCTGCGGCTCTACTCGCTCCATCAGCAGCATATGATATTAGCCGCATGGAGGAGTTTGCAATGGAATTAAGGGTTCCTAGCTGCGAAGCAATTTTTCTTGAGCTCCTGCAGCTGTAGGATCCTGTACTACTTCACCCAGCTCCTTAAGGATATCCCTCTGGAGTCTGGTGAAGTGACATAGGTAATTCAGCGAGCATAGCAAAGGTCGCTGAGGAAAACATCCGCTTACCGTACCTATCCATGGTCCTAGAGTCCTTATTAGGAGGATGGACGGGTACGGAAGGATCTGCAAGTTCCTTCTTGGTGGCAGCAGCCACCACCATGGCATCAGCGGGGACACCCTTAGTGAGGAATTGCTTGTCACACGGGGCAGTGACAAATTTTGAAGGCCTCCTAGGGACTGGCTCTACAGAGTCAGGAGCTGCCCACGCCTTTCGGGCAATAACCTGCATAAGGGGGTCGAAAGGCGGAGACACCCAGGAGGTGGAGGGCCGAGATCCAAACGCCTTTAGGTATACTGACTCATCCTCAGAGGGATTGTTGGTGGGCCAGTTTCCCCTCTGTTTAAGGAGTTCTAGGATGTCTGAGAAGGAGACATCCTCAGAGGGGGATCTATGGGATCCCTCTGACTCATCAAAGTCAGTATCTGAAGTGACAGACTCGGGGGAGTCTACATGTTTCCTCTTACAAGTCCTCTTCCTAGGAGGATCTCCCGAAACATCAGGAGAATCCTCGGAAGAGGGGGAAATTCCCAATGGGGAAACCTGAGGCGGAGGATCTCTGGGTCCTGTAGCAAGAGAAGTGGCAGAGATGTCAACAGGCACTATAGAGGGAGGAGCTAAGGAACAGACTGCTGACTGATACCAGTGGCCAGTACACTCTTCATCACCTCGAATGCTCCCCTCCCAGGCAGGTCCGAGAGAACCCGTTTCGAAGAACTAGGAACTCCAGGGACCACCGAAAGGGAAGTCTCCGAGGCAGATGTCGGAGCCGAGCTCACCAAGGCCGAGGCTCCAAGGGGAAGAGCGGGTTCGACAAGGGTCCGATGCCACTCACCCCTCGGAGGAGACCATGGAAGCCCGACCACGAATCCCTCTAAGGAAGGTCTCAAGAGGAGATAAGAGTAGAGGCTGAAGGAACAGAAGGGGTATCTGTCCTCCAGCCGTAGCAGTAACCATTCCAAGACTCCAACTCCAAGCTCTGGGGTAGAATTGAAGGAGGAACTGTAACGGGGTGTGGACCAACAGTCGTCTGTTGAGACGGACTATGTAACATTTGGGCCAGTGCCTGTGACTTAAGTAATCTGCTGACCACTCTCTCTAAGTCATGGTCTGAAAGTCTGGATGACCTTGAAGATCGGCTCTGATGGCTCCGTTCGAAGGAGAGGTGAAGCCGGAGCCGAAAGTATCGGCTCCAAGGACGGAGACCTCGACCTCTTCCTGGAAGGAGCCATCGGAACCGATGAAACTATAGACCCTGTCGGAGCCGACAACTTATCGGAGCCGACAGGAAGCCTCGATGCATCGGCTCCAGCCGGAGCCGATACAGCCACAAAAGTAACGGTGTCGGAGCCGATTGGAGCCGACACCGATGCCTGTGCCACATGGTGGTCGGAACCGATCGGAGCCGACACCGAAGTGGCCGATGCAGAATCGGCACCGATAGCCATCGGTGCCGAAGGCTTAGTTAAGCCAGAATCGGCTCCAGCCGGAGCCGATCTCGACTCAGAACGAGTCGGAGCAGAGTCCGCAGGCTTTGACACAGAAGCCTGGGCCTTGGAAGATTTGGCAGATTTGGATGGACCCGACTTAGCCGGAGAGCCCTCCGGCTTAAGAAGGCCCCTAAGAATCAGTTTGTTTCTTCTTTCCTGCAGGACTCTCTGGCTGAAGGAATGACATATAGCACAGGGGTCCTGCAGGTGAAGAGGCCCCAGGCAATACAGGCAAGAAGTGTGACCGTCTGTCAGAGACATCTTCTGACAGCACGAGTCACACTTCTTAAAGCCTGAGACCCTCTCTTTTGACATGGTGAAGACAACACACACACACACCAGTCAAAGAGTTAAATTAAATTAAATATACCAAAAAGGTATAAGTAGACAAACACACACACACCCTAACAGGGGGGGGAAGGGATGGGTAAAGTTTGACTAAAAAAATAAAAGGAGACAGGTAAATTTCTGTCAGAAAATCTTTAAAATTAACTTAAAACTAAAATTTTAGTGAAAAGGGGCTAAAATATCAAGTATTTTAATCACTTACCAGGAGCTGGTAAAAGGAGGACCTCCTAAGCGAAGCGGCAAACGAGATCTGGGTACTTACCGCCTTGCATCATGGGATATGGGGCTGCCTCGAGCTGGTAAAAGTGACTCTCGAGCTTAGCAAGTGCCGAGTCGGAGCCGAGGGATCGGCTCCGAACCCATCAAGCAAGAATGAAGGCGAGATTGACAACTTAACATCAGTCAGTTTTCTTAATTTCTTTAGTTCTATGAAGATATAAATGAAGTTGCCTATGTACATCTAAAAGGTGAAGCATGTACTCTCCTTTATTGTCAAATTTAGGAAAGA
The DNA here is from genome assembly GCF_019279795.1 of Protopterus annectens. Taxonomy (NCBI): domain Eukaryota; kingdom Metazoa; phylum Chordata; order Ceratodontiformes; family Protopteridae; genus Protopterus; species Protopterus annectens. Next base: position 1,338,838,358 of record NC_056732.1, read on the forward strand.
AAATTGGCAAGTTGATGACTTAGTTGATATTCATTTCTGAGGCAACTATGGGTAAAAAGGTAGGATTTGTGTGCAAAGTATCTCTGTCATTACGTAAAATTAGATAATGCAGTTTTGAAGAGAGTGCTTGGAGTTCAGAGACTCACCTCACAGAAGTTATAGCAGCAAAAAAGACTGTTTTCCAAGAAAGAGATTTGTTTTAGCTGAGGGTTCAAAGGGTGGTTTTACTAAACTTTGCAATATAACAGTAAGATCCCAAGGTGGAATAGGATCCTTTATCAGGGTCTAAGTAAAAAGGTTCCTTTTAGGAATGCCTTGCATAACTTGGATGAAGCTAAAGAAAAAGCAGTATCTCTGATATGGAAGTTAGAGATGGCTGCTAGCTAAACTTTGATGGCAGAGAAACTAACTCCCCCATGAAAAATGGAGGCAAGAAAAACTAAAACAGGGACTGGATTTGTAAAAGGATCAATGTTTCTCTGTTGAGCCCCCCAAAAAACCTTTAACATTTACTTTTATAAATCTTTCTTGTAGAGGGCTTCTGAGATGAAAATAGAATTTGGCAAACTGAACAGGAAAGCCTGGAATGTCTAGCCATCACTGGAGTTGGAGAAACCATGTTGTCACCCTGAGGCCTGCAATATCCAGATGAGTTATTCCTGAAGGATGTGAAAGGAGATCTGAACTGGGGTCCAGTGTCCAAGGAGGACCTAGCAGGACATAATAGATGAGGCTATAGGAAGGTGAACCACACTTGCTGAGGCCAAAAGTGGGCAACGAGGATTACTTTGCTCTTCAACAAGAGTGCTTTCTGAAGGAATTTGGGGATTAGAGGCAGGGGAGGATAAGCATAAAGAAGACTGGAGGACAAACGTGGACTAAAGTATCTCTCAGTGACTTGTCCTTGAAGGGGGATTATGGCAAAAAAACAGGCAGCACTTGTTGAGGGGAGAGGCGAACAGGTCGCAGTAAGGCTGACCCTATTTTTGGAATATCATGTTTGCCACTGACTGATTGAGAGACCAATCATGAGGCATCAGAATAGTTCTGCTCAGCTTGTCTGCTAGAATGTTGGATTTCCATCGCTACAAAAAAGAGTTTGGAGGAGATTGCCACAGCCAAACTCTCACTGCTTCTCGGCAAAGGGAGTAGCAACTGGTTCCCCTTTGCTTGTTGATGTACCAGACTGTTTGGATAGCAATTGTCCCTAGAGGAAGAGAGTTCTGAAAGGCCTACAACACAAGAAGGACTGCTCTCATCTCCAAGACATTTATACGTAATTTTGACTCTTCTGGGCACCAGGTACCTTGAACAGTCTGTCCCAAGAAATGACCCCTCCACCCCAGATGGGAGGCATCTCTGGTCAACATGGCATTTGGGAGAGGAAGGATTAAGGGACATCCTTGACAAATCTCATCAGATTGAATCCACCACAATAGGGAGTCCTTGCAAAAGTCAGTTAGATATATAGAATGTTGCAAAGGCTGTCAAAGAATGGACCACGGTACTACCAGAGTCCACTGGAGGATTCACATGTGAAGATGAGCAGCAGGTATCAAGGTAATTGCTCCAGCCATCGAACCTAGGGCTTTGAGAACCATTTTGCTGGGAGAGAGGGGTGAGAAATATCCTGTCTGACATGCTGTCTCAAGGAAAGAATTCTGTTTTGTGGTAAGAGAGCAAGACAACTGACTGTTATCTAGATGAGCCCCTATAAACTCAACGAACTGGCTGAGGGTGGGACTTTGCAAGATTGACTGTGATCCCTAGAGATTAAGCTAATCAGAGTAAGTAATCCCTGGCTTTTACTAGGAGATGCCTGGTTGGTGTGGTGAGGAGACAGTCATTCAAATAAGGAAACACTGTGAATCCTTGCAGTCTTAGATGAGCTGCTACCACTGCCATACATTTGGTTAACACCCTGGGGTCTGTGTTGAGACCGAAGGGTAGGGCTCTGAACTAATAACAACAGGCTCCCAGCCTGAAGTGTAGGTATCTTTGAGAGGGCCTGTTCATTTTCATGTGATAGTATGCGTCCTGAAGATCTACAGAGCATAGCCAGTCATTCTTCTGTAGTAAAGGCACAATGGACTGAACTGTGACCGTTTAGAACTTGGAGTTCTTTACAAACTTGTTCAGATAACAGAGATCTAGGATGGGCCTCAAGCCCCCTGTTTTCTTTGCCTCTAAAAAGAACCTTGAGTAAAATCCAGATGCTCTTTGGTCTGGTGGGACCTCCTGGATGGCTCTTTTGTCTTGCAGCTTTTGAATCTGTGCAGTAATAAGTCTGTTACTAATAAGACAGAACTGACAATACAAGAAAGTAATTGGAACCACGAGCAGTGATAAAACAGTTGTTTGTTCAAAAAGTATAAAGTCCAAAACTTACTCAAAAAGTTGCTTTTATAGAAAGTAAGAGATGGTTATTCCAAAAGTTTAAAATCTACAGCATACGCAAAGATTTACATTACAATAACACTTTCATCTAGAAAGGCTTCTTCAGGCAAAAATCTGAACAACTCATTGTGTTTAGCTTATATAATCAAGTTACAGTCACATGATCAAATCACAAGTTAAAAATGTAGTCACATGATAAGATTAAAATAAAATATGAAAATGATATAAAATTATGCATACTTTTTACAAAAGCAACTTTTCAAGTAAGTTTTGGACTTTATACTTTTTGAACAAACAACTGTTGTTTTATCCCTGCTCGTGGTTCCAGTTACTTTCTTGTATTTCCAGCTTTTGAATCTCCAGTGCTGCTAATGCCTACTGACTGGGTGGAACATCAGGGAGATGTTTTCTTTTCACTGAGGGAAGATGCAAAAAGGGAAAGAAATGTCCTCTGGATACAATTCTTTGCACCCGTGATCTTTTGTGATGGCTGCCCAGGCTTTTTGGTGCAAAGACAAGTGCCCCCCAACTACCTCCAGAGAACAGTCGGGCAATCCTTCAGGAGTGCTGAAAAGGCCGGTCTGAGAAGGAATCTCAGAAGTCTTGGTTCTGCTGACCCCCCTCTGCCACATGGGCGGGATCCACCATTGTTATTATTTCCTCCTCTGTCTCTGGGGGACGAATCTCTGCATGATTTTTGAAAAGTTCCTTGAGATTTCCAGCATTACATTTTCTTACCACTGTGTTGATTTCTAGAAAAAGGTCTTTCCAGGGTAGAAAATCGTATTCCCACAGCAGACAAAGTCTTTCCATCTTGGTCACTGCGGGAAAGTGTCTCTCTAACAGTGGGCGCAACCATAGAGGATCCATCAAAGGGAGCATTGATGAATGATGCTTTAAAGAGCTCCACAAAGTCACACAGTCTCATCCAGGCATGTCTCCTAATTGGCTATGTCAGAACCTGCGGCCTGTGAGAAACCTTTGGGTGCATGAGAGATTGACCTCATGGATGCATTCGATATAGACTGTAGGGTGGGCAATCATGAAGAATAAGTTTTCTCTTCCTCTGCCAGCATGGACTCAAGGATACAGTTAGAGGAGCTCTGCTTGGCCTGCTCCTTTTTGGTGGCTGCCAAAACAACCATGGCATCTACTGGGATACCCTTAATCCAATACTGTCTATTTGTAGGTGCTCCGAGAATCCTATCTAGATGCCTGGGAATCAGTTTTGCAGTGTCCTCCAGTTCCTTCCATGTCCAGCATGAGACAAGGTCTATAACCTCATCCACTAGGGGGACCCAACATGTATATGGGGCAGATGAACCACCTTTTTGACGTAAGTTTTCTAGAATGTCTCCAAAGGAGACATCTTCTGGTAATCGAGAGGATCCTTCCTGTTCATTGAAAGAGGGTCCACAGGGGAATCTAAGTACCTCCTTTTGCACAAGCTCTTTAGGGGACCTCCTCAGTGGGGTGTCCTGGAGAAGTATTGGAAGAGGGTGGGAGTTCCCTATCTGGAAATACCTGGAAGCTCTTACGGCTAGCTGTCCCCGTGGCATAAGATGAAAAGACTCAGACACAGGATCCAAAGACGGAACAGGAATAGGATCCAAAGAGGTAAGAGATGAGACCTCTCTAGGGTGAGAGAATGTCCTCTCCACCACGTAGACGGCAGAGGGACCAGGAGAAGCAGAGGCAAATCTGACTGGAGCCAAAACTCTTGGATCAGACACACCAGGGCCTCCCTGACCCTCCAGTCTGAGAGATAAGTTGGAGCCAAGCTGTCCAGCACCGAGGCCCCGAGGAGAAGTGACAGCTCAGTAAACTTCGGAATCAAAGTCATTCCATCGGATCTGACACAGACACTTTGAATCCAAGACACGTCCTGCTAAAGGGGGGCGGGGGGGTTCGAAGCCAAATGAATCAAGTCAGAGTCAATGATAATAGCATCTTCGGTTCCAACTGTTCAACTCATGGAGATCTCGTATCCGAGGGCTCCAAAACAGAAGGTCCAATTGGAGAAGAAGTGATGACTGTATTGAGGGAGGTTTAAGGCTCACGGATCCGATGGGAGACAGAGCAGACAAGGCCCACATCTAGATCTGTGTTCTGAGAAATTTCCTCATCATCCCATCCACTTTTGCTTCAGAAAGACTTTGGGAGGATCTGATTGAAGAGGAAGTGGAAGGCGTTTGAGAGGACTTCCTTGGAGTTTCCTGTAGGAAAGGAGATCTCAGTCTAGGAGACACTGGCTCTGGAGAGAAGTGGGGTTTTTGGAGCCAAGGAGATTTTGAAGTAGTAGACTTCGGATCTGAGTGTTTGGAAACCTTAGCTGGCAACTCCGATGTCGGAGAGGATTCGGGAGACCTAACAGGAGAGCTCTTCCTATGCTCCCTAGGCTCCATGGACTTTGATTTCTGATAGGGGGTTTGAGCCCCTGAAGTAAAAACAGCAGAAGAAGGTTCAAAAGGATATACAAGGCCCTTAAACACAAGTTTGTTTTGGCAATCGCTAATGGCTCTACCGTTGAAGCCAGCACAAAAAGGGCCTAAACAATTAATGCACTCTCTGTGGGCCTTAGAGTTCGGTATCTTGTGCCCACATGAAGTGCATTTCTTAAATCTGGTAGGCTAAGAGTCAGCTATGTTATGCAGAATGCCTAACGGCCAAAAATCCATCAAGGAAAGTAGAAAGCTTTTTTTTTAAAAAAATACAATTAAAAAAGGGAAAGTTATATTAACAATGGTACAAATTTTAATATCTCACAGCAAAGGTACAGAAAGAGGGAAAAACTTTACCAACTATGGTAAAGAATACCACCAAGTAATGGTAAAAAGAATAAAATTAGTTTAGCGGTAAAGAGAGAAGTAGAAATTAAGTTAAACTGAAAGTTCTTACTCACTATTCCCAAAATTATAACCACTGTTGAGCATGAAAGAATGCAATCCCAACCGAACTGTTAGAGTGGCAAACGAGATCTGAGGTAATGCAGTGGTCAGGGGTATTATGGGTAAATGAAGGAGCTTGAGAGTCAGATCCTAGAATCTGGAGAGGGGGTTGGATCTGAGACCCATTCATTGAGAAACGAATTAAAATGACATCAGATCTTGCTGTTTTGTGGGGATGAGTGCAAGATTACTTCTTTCACCTGGGATCTGAGGGTTTGTACTTTTGTTGGAGGCAGAGGTGTTATCTGATTGTGTCTGGATGAGCATCTATGAACTCCAGGTTCTGTGTAGGAATGATATGTGATTTGTTGTAGCTGACTGTGATGCCCAGATACTGATACAACTGAAACAGATAGTCCTTTGCTTGCAGAAGTAGATGCCTGGTCAGATCAGTCAGGGGCCAGACATCTGGATATGGAAACATCTGGAATCCTATCAGTCTTAGGTGAGCTGTTACCACTGCCATGCATTTGGTAAACACCCTGGGGGCTGTGGTGAGACTAAAAGGCAGTGCTTTGAATTGGTAACGATCATCTCTCAGCCGAAAGTGCAGATATATTTTGGAGTGCCTGTTCATCTTGATGTGCTAGTACACATCCTGAAAATCCATCAAGCTTATCCAATTGTCCTTTCATAACAGTGGTAGAATGGAATGAACAGTGACCATCCAGAATTTTGCATCTTACAAATCGATTTAGTTTGCTGAGATACAGCATGGGTCTCAAGTCCCCTGTTTTCTTTGGCACTAAAAAGAATCTTGAATAAATTCCGGATCCTATCTGGCCTGGAGGGACTTTTTGGATGACTCTTTTTTTCTAGCAGATTTCTTCTTTCTAGAACTGCCATGTTCCTGTGATTGGGTGACCTTCTTTATTTTTATGCTGGGAATTCAAGAAAATGGTATGGAATAGCCTCTAGACATGATCCTCTGCACTTAGGAATCTGTTGTGATGCACACCCAGGCTTCTAGGTGCAGAGACAAGTGCTCCCCTCCAACTGACTCCAGAGAAAATAGTCAGGCAAACCTTCAAGCATGCTGGTAGGGGTGATCGGAGAAGGAATCACTAAAACCCTGGATTTGATAGTCACCTCTATGTGGGCAATGTCTTCCATTAGAGTTCCCACCTCTGCCTCTGGTAGAACCATCTTCTCATGAGTCTTGAAAAGGACCTTAGAATTTACGAAACAAAGAAGTTATGTACTTCCCATCCTTGACTTTGGGTACTCTGTTCCGATCCTAGGAACCAGCTTGGCCGTTACATAGCTTGTGCCAGTCAAAAAGTCTCAAGCTAAGACTCTACCTACAACACCCCTCACCATATTACCTCAGATCGAGTTTGCAGCTACACAGAAAGACAGAATAATATCTGTATGGAACTGAAGAGGCTATGTCCAAAGTCAAGCCTGATAAAGTTACCAGGCCAAGCGTCCGATCCCCCAGGAAGTCAGCATGAGGAAGGAGGAGGGTGGTGTGCCAAGGATAAATGAAGATCGACAACACTGATGGAACATTATGGTAAGTATATAACTTCTTTATCTGATGTTGTCAATCTTCATTTATCCCTGACCTTTGGGACAGAGTCTCCAGCTACTTTAGATCCTGGGTGGCCTTATGGAAGGCTATTCATGAGTACCATAGAGCCAAAGGATGCTCTTCCCCTGGAGACCAGATCCAATTTATAATGAGTGATAAAGGTATGCAGAGTTGCCCAGGTTGCTACCATGCATATTTCATCCATGGAAGTCTTGGAGTGGAAAACAGTAGACGTGGCTATTGCCCTAGTAGAATGCGCTCTCACTGATGCTGGTAACTTGAGATTCTTTTTATTGTATATGAAAGTAATACAGTCTCTTAACCATCTTCACAAGTAACTTTTGAAACAGACTTCCCCAGAGATGGACTGGAGAAAGACACAAATAACTGGTCCAATTTTCTAAATTCTTTAGTTCTGTTGAGGTAGAAATGTAATTGCCTGTGAACATCCAGCAAATGTAAGCAATATTTGTCTTTGTTGGAAAAATTTTGAAAGAAAGAAGTCAATGGTTTGATTAATATTAGCTTCTGAGACCACCTTAGGGAGAAAAGATGGGTTGGTTCTTAGTGAAACTCTGTCCTTATGAAAAATCAAATATGAGGGTTTTGAAGATAGTGCTTGTATTTCAAAAATTCTTCTGGCGGAGGTAATGGCCATCAGAAAAAATTGTCTTCCATGAAATAAACTTTAAGTGACAAGTAGCCGCCAGTTCAAAGGGAGAAAGTACCAAGGACGGCAAAACCAAGGTCAGATCCCAAGGAGCTAGAGGGTCTTTAAAAGGAGGCTTCAACCGCAAAGCCCCTTTCATAAACACTTTACACAGTCTATGGGAAATTAGTGAATGGTCCTCAAAGCCATTGTGGAAATTGGAAATAACAGCTAGTTGGACCTTAATAGTACAAGCCGATGCTCCTTGACCAAAAAGCATAGCTAAAAACTCCAATACCTTTTCAAATGGCATGAAAAAAGGGTTAAGACCATTACTGTACGCCCAAATATAAATTCTTTTCCACTTGCTGTGGTAACGTTTCCTGGAGGAAAGTCTATGGGAAGCCAGTAGAAGTTTTTGGACTGGGGAAGATACATTTTTCTGCCTGGTAACTAACAGAACTGGAGCAGCCAAGCTGCAAGCTTGAGGTTCTGAAGAATGGGGTGAACCAGTCCCTGCGGATGAGACAGAAGATCCGGAACTGGGTCCAGAATCCATGGACGGTGAATTAGATGAGGCCACAGAAAGGGGGACCATACTTGTCAAGGCCAGAAGGGTACAATGAGGATCACCTTGCTTCTCAACCTGCTGGCTTTCTTTATGAAGAGAGTGATCAGAGGAAGGGGGGAAAGGCATAGAGTAGTCCCGAGAGCCAATTATAAAGGAGAACATCTCTCGGGGACTTCCCCTGAGGGGGAATTAGGGCAAAGTAGCTGATGCACTTTTTCCTTTAAGGATGATGCAAAGAGGTCGCAGCAAGGATGCCCCAGCGATGCAAAATCTCTTTTGTCACTCTGGGATTGAGAGACCACTCGTGAGGTAGTAGAATGGATCTGCTCAGTTTGTCCACTATCCCATTCGAGCTCCCTGGGATGTGTGTTGCTATTAGAAAGTGGTTGGAGGATATCGCCCATTGCCACACTCTGACAGCTTCTCGACACAGGGGGTAAGACTTGGTTCCACCGTTTGTTGATGTACCAAACTAGTGACAAGTTGTTAGACTGAACTGCAATCATTCCTAGAGAAAGGACAAATTGGAAGGCGTGCAACACTAAGAGCACTGCCCTCAGTTCCAGAACACTCTGACATGCAGAATGACATCTATCGGGGACCAAGTGCCTTGGACTATTCTTCCCAGATAATGTCCCCCACCCTATCTGGGAGGCGTTCACGATCACTATGGCCTTGGGATAAGGTGGAACAAAGGGACGGCCTAAGAGAATTTCCTCAGATTCCATCGACCAGGATAAGTCCTTCTTGCAATGACTGTGATTAAAATTGGATATGTCATTGGATGAGTTAAGATGGACCAATGGGATGCTAGAAGCCATTGTAGCAGCCGCATGTGAAACCTTGCTAGCGGAACTAAGATAATGGTCACTGCCATGGAACCTAAAGCTGGAAGGACTACAAGTACAGGAGCCTTGTCTTTGGAGAGAATGGTCTGTACTTGGGATTTTATCTTCCTTAACCCATGAAGAGGAAGGGAAGCTACACAAGGGATGGTATTCAGACAAGCTTCTATGAACTCTAGACCTTGAGTGGGAGTTAGCTAAGATTTTGATTTATTCAATTTAATGCTCAGACGATCAAACAGGTGCAGGATGAAATCTGTTGCTTGAAGCAGTAGATGCCTGGTGGGAGCGGTGATGAGCTAGTTATCTAGAAAAGGAAACACCTGGAATTTGTGCAGTCTCAAGTGAGCTGTGACTGCTGCCAAACACTTGGTGAACACCCTGGGGGCTGTGGTGAGGCCAAAGGTCAGCACTCTGAACTGAAAATGACTGGGTCCTAGCCAAAAGCAGAGGAACCTTCTGGAGCCGCTGTTCATCTTTATGTGGTAACACTTGTCCTGAAGGTCTATACAGCACATCCAACAGTTTTCCTCTAGGAAGGGAAGTACAGACTGAACCATGATCATCCGAATTTTGCTTGCTGAACAAATTTGCTCAGAAGGCTGAGATCTAAAATTGGTCTCAAGCCCCCTGTCTTTTTTTTGCACCAAAAAGAACCTTAAGCACAATCTGGATCATACCTGGTCTGGTGGGACTTCTTGGATGACTATTTTCTAGCAGCTTTTGAACTTCTAAAGCTGCTTAATCCCTCTGATTGGGTGGAACATTGGGAAGTCTTTGTTTTGATCTTGGTAAAACAGTGAAGCAATGATCCACTGCAGCAAGTATCCAAAGTTATTCGCTGCCAGGCTATTGAGTGCAGAGAAAATATTCCGTTGACTGCTTCCAGAGGTAAGCAATCCGGCCCCCTTTCAGGAGCGCTGATAGGATTGTCTGGAGGAAGAAACTCTGGAATCCTGATTTTGCGGGCCACCTCAGCGGCGGAGTCGGCATTTTCCATTAGAGCCCCCCTTTGCTCCAAGGGGAGCCACCACCACATGTGTCCTGAAAAGGCCTTTGGGAATTTTTGAACCACATCTTCCTGCTCTTCTGATTCCTACAGTAGAATTGTTGGGGAGCAGAAAAACATATGCACACTGCAGAGAGGGTCTTTCCATCTTTCTCGCACATGGCTAGAGTTTCTTTGACTTTGGGGCCAAATAAGGAAGATCTGTCAAAGGGAGCATTGATGAAGGAAGACTTAAATGGCTCTGCAAACTCACACAAGTGCATCCAGGCATGACGCCTTATAGCAAAGCCTGAACCCGCTGCCCTATTTGTCCCTTTGGCTGTATGCGCAATGTGCCTCATGGATGAGTTGGAAATGGGCTCCAGGGAGGCTTGTTGTGAGGCCACTTTATCCTGGATCTCCTCAGACACAGCTCCTGTTAGAGTGTCTAATAACTCCTTGATCAAATCCCTCTGGAGCCTAGTGAAATGTGCCATAAAATTCAAAGACCTTAAAGTGAAGGTCGATGAAGCATACACCCACTTTCTGAATCTGTCCATCGCCCTGGACTCTCAATTAGGGAGATGAACAGTGGAACTCTCTTCAGTTAGTTCCTTTTTGGTGGCTGTCGCCACCACCATAGTATCTACCGCTAACCCCTTAGCCCAATGTTGGTGGTCCTCCTGAGCTGACAGTATTTTGTCATGTCTCAGGGGGAATTGGCTCTACAGAGTCAGGAGCCTTCCAAGCCTGCTGCACAATCAATTTAATAAGATTGTCAGCGGGAGGTGTCACCCAAGAAGTAAATGGGTAAGCAACAAAAGCCTGCAAGTGCACAGACTCCTTAGAGGATGGGTCTTTGGGTTTCCAGCTACCCCTCTGTTTCAGAAGCTCCAGAATTGTCTCCAAAGGAGATGTCTTCTGGGGACGACCGGGGGAACACTCTCCATCATTGAAGTCTGTGCCTTCTGTGACACATTCTTCAGGGGAATCTAAGTGTTTCCTCTTATGTCTTTTTCCTGGGTGGCTCCTCAGTGGAAATCTCAGAAGAGATCTCAGAAGAGGACTCAGAAGAAGAGGGGCCCTGTGCGGGGGTATATTGCAGCTTAGGTGCCCAATGTCTAGGTGTGGAGGCAACTCTGGGTAAGGAGGAATCCTGAGATTAAACTCCAACAAAGAAGGGGCCAGCTGTGAGCCTGCAGAGGCCAATGCCCTTTCTATAACCTGGAAATGCAGGCCCGCTGGAGAGGGATGGGAGCACAGAACCGAGAAGGAATGTGGAGGTTGGTGGCAACTCTGGGCAAAAAGGAGTATTGAGGTAAAACTCTGACAGAGAAGGGGCCTGCTGAGAGCCTGCAGAGGCCAATGCCCTCTCCATTACCTGGAAGGCAGGCCCCCGTGAAGAGGGATGAGACCCCGGAACTGAGAACGACAACCGGGGAACTGAGGTCGCACCCCCACTCTGAGAGACCCCCTTCTGAACCAGAAGCCAAGGCAGAACCCACATCTGCCAAGGTTCCAAGAGCCAAGGATGGCTATGAACAAAACACTGGAGCCGATCCCAAACTCTTGGACCTGACAGCAGAGCTACTGCCCCAGAAGTCTGTCAGTTCCGAAGGAACCAAGGAAGTCAAGTCAGATCCTGGAAACGAAGGGGGAAAAGCTGTCTGCACCAGAGCAGCTGGAATTGGAGGGATCGGAGTCGGAAGCTGTAAGCCCTCAGCGGAGGTTAGAGGAGGAAGATTCAGTGGAGTCCTGGGAGAAAACGTCCCAACTCCAGAAGGGAGAGGGGTCTGGGAAGAGAGAAAGACCCCTGGGCACAAGGAGCTGATCCACCAACCCTACTATGTCGACTTTTGTTAAACACCCGGAGGAATGGATAGATAAGTCAAGAAAAGGACTTGAGAGCTGTCCCACAAAGGGGTCAATAGACAGTGAATACTTTGTCCTGGGTGTTGTAATTATGCATGTTTTTGGCACCGATGGAGGTTCAAATATTTGTGGAAGCATAGTAGACAAAGTTGGTTCTGACTGGAAAGTTGAAGATGTGACCAGCACAGAGGTCTGTGGCACCATAGTAGATGGTGCCGAGGTAGTCAGTTCAAAAAATTTCTGAACCTTAGCCTTTGGTTCCGTTGACGTTGTGGGAGTGGAAGGCTTATGCTTTTGTGCTACCAGAGCCAAAGGAGATGTCGGCACCGAGCGGGAAGTGTCAGTCTTGGATTAAGCCTCCTCAAAAGAGGACTTAATTAGACATTTCAATATCAATTTATTTTTTCTTTCAACCAAGGCTCAGTTACTGAAAGCCTGGCAAATAGAATAGTCCTGATGAAGATGAGCCAGGTGTAAACAATATACACAGGAAGAATGCCCGTCAGAACTGGGCATCTTCTGCCCACATTCTTGGCACTGCTTAAAGCCAGTAGTGCCTTTAGACTTATCCGCCATGTTGACAGTCACCAAAAAGAAAAGTCAACAGGCAATCACACAGACACATACACAGAGAAGGAAAGGAAAAACTACCAACAATGGTAGCCAAAGTTACTATGTTAGGGAAAAAAAAAGGGCACACTCTCTCAAAAAAGAAAGTTTGTTGAAGAACACGTAATGAATATATATATATATATATATATATATATATATATATATATATATATATATATGTATATATATCTCTACACACACACACACACATATATATATATATCCCAAAACCTCAAAACTCTAAATCCAGAAGTTCAGAAGATCGAAGTTTTGGAATCTCAAAATGTATCAATGGAGATCGCCATATAGTGCGGAACAGGAACTTTTCCGTTCTCTACACTATAGTGAGATCTCGGAGTTGGTATATTGAAGTTGCAGTGGGTGTGGGGGTGCAGGGGGCTTGCCAGAGATGGTCTCCACCTGTCTTTGAGGCTTTCGGATACTGCCAAAAGCACTTGCCTCCCTCATAGTACCTTTTCTAGGCAATGTCAGAACAGATTTCCAATGTAACAAAATCCACAAGAGACAAACTCAAGGTTCTTCTGCTTAATGCTAGGAGTCTAAACATGAAGCAGCCCTCCCTGGAAGCACTCCTCACCTTGGAAGATGCTGACGTCTGTGCAGTCACTGAGACATGGATCAAGGCTGTGGACAGCACCCAGGCCATGAAAAGCTACAATGCCTTCCACACATTCATACCTCAAAATGAGCATAAAAGAACCAAAGGTGGAGGTGTATCCATCTTCATTAAAGCCAAGTACATCTCGAAACTGGTCAAAAAGTAGGACTCTCTTGAACTACTCCATGTCCAGTTAAAAAGAAGTTATGTTTCTACCATAACATTCCACCTGTGTGGTCTATTTTTATTCTTTTCTCCACCTGTGGGTTCCGAACCTCACCTCGGATCCAACTCAGCTGCTTTCCAAGTTGAAGATCTGAAGCTTAAGCTCCTCACCTCTCTCCCACAATGCCTCATTCCCCAGATTACCTCAGATCGAGTTTGCCCTAACATACACATATGATATCCAATATACCCTTATCTGTAAATTCTGTTAAGCTCACCAGGCAGGGGAAAAAAAAGCAGAAAAGGAGAGAGCTATGTATTTCAGGAGCTTAAAAAAAAAAGAAACTGGTTCCTCTGAGATTCTCCACCAGGTTTTACAGGAATTGGACAGGGGGAATGAGGGTGGGAAAGTGGAAGAAAAAATGAAAATAGACAATACAGATGGAACGTTATGCTAAGAACATAACTTCTTTATCTGATGCTGTCGATTTTCATTCATTCCTCCACCTGCGGGACAGAGTCCCCAGCAACAATAACCTAGGGTGGCCTTCATGAAAGGATATTATGGAGCACTGCAGAGGCACCCGTATTTCTGGAAGTAATGTCTATGTGTAATAAATGTGTGGGAGCTTGACCAGGAGGCAGCAGCAAAAATATTATTCATTGACATTCTAGAAAAAAAGGCTTGAGAAGTTGCCATGGATCTTGTAGAATGGGCTTCGACATGTCCAGGCAAAGGAATATCTTTCAAAGAATAAATGAAGGAAATACAATCTCAACCATTTGGCCAGGGTCGGTTTGGTAACTGCTGCCCTTTTTTTAACATCTGAAAAAAGATACGAACAATTGGTCAGTGTCTTGTCCAGATAAAAACACAACTGTCTATGGGCATCTAGAAGATGTAGAATGTATTATCCTTTTGTCTGAAATTTGGGAAAGAAAACTAGTAGGTTGACAGACCGATTGATATTGTTTTCAGAAGCAACTATCAATAAAAAGGATGGATTAGTCCGAAGAGATACTCCGTCTTTGTGGAAAATTAAATAAGGAGGTTTAGATGAAAAGGCGTGCAGGTCTGAAACTCCCTTTGCTGAAGTGATGGCTACTAAAAAGGCGGCCTTCTAGGACAGAAACTTCAATTCCACTTTAGCTGCTGGTTCAAAAGGGGGGGGACACTAATGCCTGTAATATCAAGGCCAGGTCCCCAGGTACCTCTGAGGAAGACCTTACATGGTTTTAACTCTCTCCAACATGAACATTTGAAATAGCTGCCAAATGGATTTTAACCATGGAATAACTAGCTCCGTTTTGGAAAAGGGCGGCCAAGAAGTCCAATACTACTGGAACAGGAGCCGTAAAAGAGTCGATACACTTCTGTTGAGCCCAAATGGAGAATGTATTCCATTTACTCTCTTAGATTTTTCTGGTCGACAATTTGTGAGAAGCAATCAAAATTTTTTCGACTGGGGATGAAAACCTGGAATGTCAAGCCATCACTGGAAATGGAGAAACCATGCTGTCAGTTTTAGGCCTTGAAGGTCCAGGTGAGTTTGCCCTGAAGGATTGGACAGTAGATTGGCAGAGGTTCCAGTGTCCAAGGAGGTCAAACCAGGTAGGGACCAAAGGAAGGTGAACCAGACTTGGCAAGGACAAAAAGGGCAATGAGGATCACTTTGCTCTTCAACTGATGTGGCTTCTGAAGAAATTTGGGGATCAGAGGTAACACAGGAAATGCAAAAAGTACACGGGAGGGCCAAGCATGGACTACCGCATCCTTGGTGACTGTCCCTAAGGGGGGGATCAAGGCAAAGATTCTGCTGCATTTGTTCTTGAGGGGGGACGCATAGCAATCGTAGCAAGGCTGACCCCATTTGAGGAAGAGCATATTTGCCGCTGACTGATTTAGAGACCACACATAAGTCATCAATAAAACTCTGCTGAGCCTCTCCGCTAGAATGTTGGATTCCCCTGGAATGTCCATTGCCATTAGAAAGCGGTTGGTAGAGGTCGCCCTTTGCCACACTCTCATTGCTTCTTGATACAGTGAGTAAGATCTGGTTCCTCCTTGCTTGTTGATGTACCACACCATGGACATATTGTCCCATGTGGATCGCAACAGCCCCTAGAAGTAGAAAGCTGGGTAATGCTTGCAACGTTAGAAGAACCATTCTCATCCCCAGGACATTGATATGCAATTTGGCTTCCTGAGGTATCCACGTGCCTTGAATTGTCCATACCAGAAAGTGCCACCCCATCTGGGAGGCATGTGATCAGCATGCCGTAAGGCGGAGGGAGAACAAAGGGATGGCCTTGGGTGACTTCCGGGCAGTGTAGCCACCACAGGAGAGAATTCTTGCATATGTGTGACAGCCTGATGAGATGATTCAGTGTGAGACTGTGTAATGACCATTGGACCGACAACGTCCAATGGAGTGTTCACATGTGTAACCGTGCGGTTGGTAGAGGGTTATTGTGGCAGTCATCAAGCCCAAAACCATGAGCACCAATTTTGCTGGAGGATTGGACCTTGCTAGAATCTGGCAGACATGGCACCCGAGGGTCGACACTCTGTCTGGGAAGGAAAACCAAAGTCTTGGTCATGTCTAGATGTGCCTCAATAAAATCTTTGAGTTGAACCAGCAGCAGTTGTGACTTCTGCATGTTGACTGTTATGCCTCAGATGGGGGCAAGCTGTAACAGATAGTCCCTGGTTTGAATGAGTAGATGCCTGGTCTAAGCAGTTAGGAGACAGTCGTGCAGATAAGGAAAGACATGGAATCTTTGCAGTCTGAGATGAGCTGCAACTACTGCCATACATTTGGTAAACACCCTGGGGAATGTGATGAGACCAAACGGCAGTGCCTGGAACTGATAAAACTGATAAAGACTGACCCCCCCCCCCCCAGCCTGAAATGAAGATATAGTCTAGAGCACCTGTTCATTTTGATAATGATAGTATGTCTCCTTTAGGTCTATCGAGTACATCCAGTCGTCCATCTTCTGAAGGAGGTAGAATGGATTGGACCATGACCATCTTGAACTTTGAGTTCTTCACCTTCTTGTTCAGAGATGTCAGGTCTACAATTGGCCTTAGATCCTGTCTTTTTTGGTAATAAAATGAATCTTGAGTAAATGCCTGATCCAATTTGATCGGGAGGGACCTCCTGGATGACTTTTTTGAAGCAGCTTTGTAATTTCTTACACTGCTGCCTCCCTCTGATTGGGTGCTACATCTGAGAGGCGATTCTTTGGTTTGGGAAGAGCTAATAAGGGAATAGAGTATCCTCTAGATATGATCCTTTGCACCCATTGATTGTTTGTGATGGCTATCTAGGCTTCTGAGTGCAAGGATAAGCAACCACAACTGTCTCCGGAGGAGGACAGCCAGGCAACCCCTTAGGGGCGCTGGAAGGGTCTGTCCAAGAAGGAATCTTTAGACTCTTGATTTTGCTGAGCCCCTCTGCCTCTTGGAACAGCATCCAGTACCATAACTGTTTCCCACCTCTGCCTCTGGAGCAAGTCTCCCTGAGCTTCCTGAAAAGGAACTTGGGATTTCCTGAACCACAGTTTTTTTACCATCACACGGATTCCTGGAGAAGGATTTTTGCCGTGTAGGGAAACGTATTCCGATGGCAAACAAGGTCTTTCAGTCCTTGTTGCTCTGGGACAGTGCATCACAAACTGTGGGGCCAAACAATAATGAATCATCAAAAGGTGCATCAACAAATGATGCCTTGAAAGGTTCTGCAAAGTCACACAACCACATCCAGGCATGACGCCTAATGACAATGCCTGAACCCATTGCCCTTGAGGTGCCTTCCACCACATAGGAAATTAAATTCATGGATGAACTGGATACTGATCAAAGAGTGGCCATTCTGAAGGAGAAAACTTTGTGCTCCTCATCAGACATAGACTCTGGGACCAAGCAAGAAAGTTCCTTGATTAAGTCCCTTTGTAGCCTGGTAAAGTGGGACAAATAGTTTAATGCAAACAATGAAAAAGTGGACGAAGCGTAAACTCTCTTACCAAACCTGTCCAGAGCCCTAGACTCCCTGTTACTGGGAATGGGCAGAGGAGCTCTCCTGAGCTAGCTCCTTTTTGGTGGCTGCCGTGACAACCATGGCATCTACCAGGATCCTTTTCATCCAGTGGGGTTTGTCCAAGGCAGCACTTAAGATCTTGTCAGCCCACTTGGGCATAGGCTCTACGCTGTCTGGGTCCTTCCGTGCCCTAGAAGAAACTAAATCAATAAGAGATTTGCTGGGTGTGGATGGGTGGGGGGAACGACACCCAGGAAGTGGATGTGCTCGCACCGAAAGCCTACAAAAGCACTGTCGTTTCTGGGTTGGGGTTTTTGGAGGACCATCCACCCTTCTGATGGAGGATCTCCAAGATGTCTGCGAAACAGACACTGCTGGGTCGAGATCTAGGGGACTCTTCCCCTTCCTCGAAGTCAGTGTCAGTTGTGACAGATTCCTCTGGGGAATCGAAGTTTCTTCTTTTACATTTCTTCTTCCCAGGGACTTTCCCGGTGGGGTGTTCCAGGGAGGTATCGGAAGAGTTCTAGGGTTTCACAGTTAGGAAGGATTGAAGGCTTTAAAGCACAGGCTGTGCCAGTGGTAGCTGAAAGGTCTCAGGCACAGACACCATGGAGGTAGGGACCGGATCTGATGGATTAAGAACTGTGGATCCCTTAGGATGGGATAGAACCCTCTCAACCACTTTGAAAGCAGAAGGACTATGAAGAGCCAGGAGCTGTCTCTCTAGAAATTAAGCTGTCGGAGCATACTTCTCTGGAGCCTCAAGCAATCCTCTGCGTCGAGGGGGGAGTAGGAACCAAGCTATCAAATGCTGAGGACTCGAGGGGAAGTGGCAGATCCAAAAACTTCGGACTCAAAGCAACCTCCCCACTGATCTGATGTCCAAGCTGCGGCTCAGAGATTCACTAGGACCCAAAGCCACTGGTGCTGGGTGCGTCAGGCAGATGGTCGGACTGGAAGTAATAACCACTACCGGATCTGATGTCTTGGTTTTTGGGACCATTGCATCTGACAACTCTGAAGCAGGAGGTCAGATCAGAGGAGCCACGAGGCAGAATAGAGAATGTCTGCTCATGGATCCAGAGGGGGATGGTGCTGGCAACCCCCCCAAAAAATCCAGACCTGTGCCTTCAGAAGTTTCCTCATCAGTCTATCCATTTCATGCTTGGATAAACTCTAGGATGACCTGACGGAGAAAGACGCTGAAGGTGGTCTGAACACTCTTTTGGGGGAGGTCTCCAAGCAGGGAGACTTCTGCGCTGAGACACCCAGCTCAGGAAACAGCCATGGGAGCAGGGGTAGCCAAAGGGAAGGTGCTCAGATCCACAGGCCTGGAATCCAATGTTTTTGGTGCCTTTTTTGGTGGCTTTTTCAGGGAGCATTTTCTCTGGTCCCTGGCCTCCTTGTGCTTCTTCGTGGGGGGGTTGAACCCCTGAAGTAGATGAAAAAGCAGGAGCGGCAGAAGAAGGAAGCAGCCCCTTAAGCACCAGCTTGTTCCTACAGTCCACCAATGCCCACGGATTAAATCCCTCACAAACCGAGCAGGAACTATCTAAATGAGCTTGGCCTAAACAGTAGATGCGCTCCCTGTGGACATCAGATAATGAGATCTTGTGCCCACAGGAAAGTGCACTTTTTGAAACCCAAAGTTTTGTCAGATTTTTCAGCCATGACAAACCTGCACCCAGCCAAAGACAAACACTTAGAAAGGACAGGAAAGGGAGTAGAAAAACTAGACTGCATTGGAGAAATGTATGGGAAAGGAAAATAGAAGCTACTAGTACTTTTTTTTAACTTATTTAAAGTTCAGAGCAGGAAAACTGGAAGGGAAAGAGACAACAAAAGAGGTTATATGTAGAAAAGTGCCTAAAGCTGACTTACGACCAAACACTATTCACTAAAACACCCGGAAGGAGCTCAGTGATGCAACCTTGATGCTTTTCATATGAGTGGCAAACGAGATCTGAGGTAATCAGGGGGAATGAGGCATTATCAGAGAGAGGGGAGGAGCTTGCGCTTCGGATCTTTAGCTTGGAAAGCGGCTGAGTCAGATTCAAGGTTGGATCCAGAAACCACAGGTGGAGGAACGAATGAAAACTGACATCATCAGATCTATAGGCAAAATACCCTACCACATCATTGCTAGCTGGAGGTCCCCCACCATGAACCAAGAAAAGCACACCACCTACCTGGCCTAGTGCAGTCACTTGCCATACAGCCCAACACCTCAAGTCATGGGAGATTTCAGCTATCCTTCCATTGACTGGGTGACATACCTGAGCATGAACATGCTCTTCCAGAGGTTCCTGGACTTTGTCAATACAAATACTCTGGAACAGATTGTCTGTACCCCCACAAGAGGATCCAATGTCCTAGACACCGTAGTCACCAATATGGGAGGTCACTGCACCCCCCCCCCCCAATGTGATGCCCTCCTTGGTAAGGTCGTACCATAAATCAGTCTCATTTGAACTAACTATTGAATCTGTCACCACCACAGGAGCAAAAAAACTAAAAAAACTTCTCCAAAGCAAACTACAGCCTGCTGAGTGATGGTATAGAAAATTTTCTATCCCCTCCCCCACAATCACAGACAACAATGACTCCTATATAGAGGTGTAGACAAATGCCCTGTATAAAGATTTAAGCAACTGTACAGACTTGGCTGTACCTGAGCAGATAAAAACTATGTATTCTCAATAAAACAAGACACCCTGGTGGACCACAAGTATAAACAGGTTATATAACAAAAAGAAAAAAAACTGATGTACAACAACAAGAAGAAAATGACCCAGCAGAGGAACAATTCCCTCCATAGTTTGAACACGTAAAACAGAAATCTTGTAAAGTCCTCTAAAGCTAATTACACAGCTAAAATAGCATCCCTAGCTAAGGATAATCATAAGGCATTCTTTAACTATGTCCGAAGTCCAAAAAGGAAATGCCCAGCTATGTGCCAAACTGGTAATAGATGGTACCACTCATACAATACTGGATGAAATTGCCAACCTACTATATGACAGATTTGGTGCAAGCTTCACCCCCCTGTCCCCGCCGACCATACCCCAAAGCATGCCGAACACCAGTCCTCTGCCTAGTATCTGTAGAGATTAGGTCATATCTGCACTCTCCAAGGCCAAAAACACAGCCTCAATGGGACCAGGTAACATCTCAGAATGCTTATTAAGCAATCAGCAACAGGACCTAGTGGACCCACATAGCATTCTCCTTAACCACAGCCTGAGAACTGGCTTTATTCCAGCAGAGTGAAGAACAGCAACAGTAATCCCCTTGCACAAAGGGGGGGGGCATCAACTGACTCTGTGAACTATAGACCCATAAGTCTAACCAGCCTCATCTGCAAGGCCATGGAAAGAATCATCATGGACCTTTTCAACAAGGGCATAGGTGACCTTCAAACTCTAGACCTAACCCAGTTTGGCTTTATTAAGTGTAGATCATGCTTATTAAACTTAGTAGACTTCTTTGAGAAAGTCAAGAAGGCTTGGATGACGGTGCGATAGTGCATACTGTCTATCCTGACCTAGCCAAGGCTTTTGACACAATCCCCCACTCCGGTATCATTGAAAAACTCTTCCAGCTGAGGATTAACTCTTTACGTCAATTGATGGGTAGCCAATTGGCTCACTGACAGAACACATACTGTTAAAGCTGGTGACTCCACCTCTACCAGTAGACCAGTCACCAGTGGTGTAGCACAAAGATATGTGCTGAGCCCTTTACTGTTTGGAATCTATTTCTTGGAAGTCCAGGGTAAAGTAGCAGTAATTTGGCTTACCAGGTTCGCTGATGATTGCAAACTGGGTGCAATCATTGAGTCCCCCGACAATGTTAACATATTACAGGAGGGGCTAACACAGACAAATGACTGGTGCCAACGCCACGGTCTGAAACTAAATGCAAAAAAGTGTGTTATTATCCCCTTTGACAAAGTGGAATACTGATAGCATTCCCCTAAGTGAAACCCAGTGGTGAGAAATCTGGGAACACAGGTAGATAGGAATCTAAACTTTGACCACTAAGTTTCCACAGTGGTAAGGAAAGCCTTCTACATTGCCCATCTCATAAGTAAGGACATCACATCCAGGTCTAAGAGTGTAACTCCACTGTACTCGACCCTCCTCAGACCATTATTTTATTTTATTTCACATTTTTTAACTGGGAAAGTCCGACTGAACATTTCAGCAGAGGCCTGGGGAGAAAAGGTCCACATAAAACATACATATGTAACAAAGATTCAAGTACAATATATATATATGACATACACAGTTGTAGACAGTAGTAAATATACAATGTATTACATACAGGCAGGGTTAACACTGATTAGATATCCTTTTGTATTCAGAGTCATGAATAGAACTTTATATGTATGAAAGAGTCTATCAACAGAAAATTAACTTACAATTACTATTTCTTAGTCATTGGAGTTAGAAAGGCCTTAAGTTATACGAAGTACTGATACTGAGTTTTAATAAACATAGAAGCAGTATTTATAATAAGGAACAAGCAGTTTAATCAGGAGCCATACATGGATTTAGCCATTTTTTGGATAAGTGAGTTTTGAGCATTAATTTGAACTGTGCCGAGGTTGTGATGGATGTCATTTTGGGAGATAGTGCATTCCAACTTTTAGCTATATAGTTGGAGAAGAAGGATTCACTAGCCTGATTTTGGGCACTGGTAATTTTTATCAGGGATTTGTTACTGGATCACAGAGTTCTTTTACTGGAGTATGGCTGTAAAGGTTTTGCAGGGCAGGTGTGTTTCTTTATGACAGAGTACGTTCTGGGCCATGGTAAGTTGGCTATAAAGCAGGAGTTGGAGAAACTCGTGCCAGTTGAGGTGCTTGAGTGCTGTACAGTAATGTGACCTAAAATTTGAGATGGTGTCAAATCTAGCAATTTTGTTATAGCATGTCTCTAGTTTTGCAAGGTCAGATTTTCTTAGGTTAGTAAATAAGGGTTGAGATAAAATGGGTTTGAGCTATAGCGGCTTTTGTGTTTTGTGTGAGGTAGAGTTTGTTCCTATACAGTGTACCTAGTTTTTTGTGCACTTTTTATGGTTTGAAATATGTGGATGTCAAATCTCATGTTTTTATCTATTTCAACCCCCAGTAGCTTAGTGTGAACAGTGGGTGCGATGATGGTCCTATTTGGTGATTCAATATTAAAAGAGGGGAGGGGGGCAGCATAAGCTTGTTTTACTGAGGTTCAGGATAAGGTGGGAGTTTGTCAGCCATGTTTCGACTACTAGAAAGGACTCTTGTGTAAGTGATTGTAGTTCTTATATGCTAGTAGCAGCACATATTACTGTGGGGTCGTCAGCATACTGAATAACAGGTACGTGTAGGGTTGCTGTACAGAGGTTGCTTGTGAATAATGAGAAAAGTAGGGGACCTAGTAAGGAGCCCTGGGGGAGAGTCACAGGAAGAAGGGGTGATAGGTTTCCTTACCAACGTAATGCTTGCTGGCCTCCAGTCAGGTAGTCCTGGAACCAAGCAAGAACAGACTGGGAAAAGTTAGCTCTGAAAGGGTGGTTAGGAGCTTGTTGTGTGAAACCATGTTGAAGGCTTTAGATAGGTCTTAGAAAACAAAGGATATATATTTGTGATTGTTTCTATGATGATTTATTGTGTTGGTGAAAGATAATAAGGCAGTAGTAGTACTGTGGTGTAGACAGAAACCTGCTATGTATGGGATAACAATTTGATTGCAGGTACTGCATGATTTGTGTGTGTACAGTTCTCTCTAGTATTTTAGACTGAGTGGATAAGATAGCAATTGGATGGTAGTTAGCTAGCTCTGTAGAGTTGCCTCCTTTATGAAGTGGAATTACATGGAAGTCTTCCAAAAGGCTGGTACTTGGTGTTGTAATACGGATCTGTTTACAAGTATTGAGACTGGGTAGGCTATTGCTTTGGCTGCTAGTTTTAGAAAATGTGCTGGTAGATTGTCTACAGTTAGGGTAGTGGGCTTTAGTTTCCTAAGTAATGTCTTTATTGTTACAGTTAAGACAGGTTGAAGGGAGAAGGAGATACTAGGAGTAGCTGGAGTTTGGGAGGGTGACTGTTTTCTAGATAGGGCAAATACGGTTTCGGTAAAGTATTTATTGAATTGGATAGCAATATTTTCTTCATTATTAGGAGTAGTAGGTTGGAGAGTGCTAGTTTTTCCTGGTTGGAAGTGGTAGGCAGCTGCAGTTTTTAGGGAGTTGGTTAAGTTGTTTTGTATTCCTTATTTGTTGGTAAGTAGTCTGTTTGTTTGAGTTGGTCCTTTGTCTGATTATACAAGTTGGGAGCTGGTCATTGAGGCAGTCTGGAAGACTGCCATAGTGAAAGAAAAGAACTGGTTTGTTGCTAAGATCCAGTCAAGTATGGAATGTTTATTAGATGATTTATTAATCCTGGTGAGTGTGTGTATGAGCTGGGTGAAGCCATGCAGATTAATGTGACTTGTGGGATTTTGAGAACTACACGATGTCCAGTCAATATTAAAGTCACCCACGATAATTGTTTTTTGGGGGAGAGATTTATCAGACCAGCTTAATATGTTTTCTAACATGTGGGTATTGTCACCGGGTGGGATGTAGGTTCCAATGAAGTTTATATATTTATTTGAGTTCAGGGTAAGCTTAGGAAGTAATACTTCAGCATTGTTAAAAGTTGGAATGTCTTGATTTGAGTATTCTAGGATTAGGTGATTTTTATATAGAAAGGCAATGCTACCACCCCTTCCATCTAATCTGTCTAAGCGTAGGATATTGTACCCTGGAGAGAGGACCTTATTATTGAGTATGCGAGGTTTAAGCCATGTTTCAGTAAGTAGGACTATGACAGGAGGTATAGAAGCAGACTGCATGTAGTTCATGAATTTTATTACAGATACTTCTAATATTAATGCTTAAGATTAGGATATCAGTTTTGTTCCTAGTGGGGATTGTTGATGATTGTGTTTGGATGCTATTGGTGGCAGTTGAACTGCTTAGTTTAGCATTTGGACTGGGATTTGGGTGAATGTCAACACTAAGGGATAGTATGGAGGCAATACTAAGTTGTGCTTTTAAGATTGTAAGTATGTGCCTATCATATTTCTGGGAAAGAGTGGGAGTGCTGGGGTTTGGGAGTGAAGAATAGCAGGTGTAGCAATGTATTGTTGTACTGAAGATGGATGGTGATATAGTGATGTTTGTAGGTTTGAGTTTCTGAAGACTGAGGGTGTATGTGGTGTAGGGTGAGACTGGTTGTTTTAGAATGGTGTGGTAGGAGGAGATGTTGGCGGCTAACATTAGAAATGTAAGAGTAATAATTTGTGTCATTAGTATTCTACTGAGAGGGGACTGAGAATGGGGGAGAATCATTACTGTAGGTTTGTTGAATCTACATTGTTAGTTATTAAGGTAGAGTAAATGCAGTTTATTGTTATTAGTGTGAACACAGGAGATGTAGAATAGTATTGCTTTGACTGGTAAGATGTGCTGATTGGAAGAACTGGGATGTGGGTGTGGCTAGTTAAGACTAAATCTAAGGAAATTGGGGGCGGGTGTGAATGGGGGTGGGTAGGGGAATGAGCGAGTCCAAGCAGAGCCAGGGTGAATGGAGAAGGGTGAACCACGAGGCTGAAATTGCAGGCTCTCTAAAAAAATCTATTGGACCACTTACTAACTTTTTGCGCAGGTCAGAATCCCAGCACAATTTACTTATTATTTGAAACTTTGCACTGTTGTTAACAATTCAGAGAGCAGCTGGCATAAATAAACTGAGTTATTGCTAGAGACAGATTTTTCAGAAAGAAAAAGGGAGAAACACTTTAGGGAAAAGGCACTAATTGTAATTGATAGTGGGACTGTGATGCTTACAGGGAAGCCCTAGCTGTGTGCAGGCCATTAAACAAAGATAAAATATAAATGACTGAAACTCTGCTGTATTCTACAAATTACAAACACTACAGACACTAGTGTTAAAGTCCCAAGGCATTTCAGTGGATAGTACAGGGTCCAGGTGATCGTAATCAAAGGGTGGACAGTGTGGAATGTTGACTTACAAGGAACTGTAAAAACGGATAGAAAATATCCTAGTTAGGTGGGCTAGGGGATAGAGAGATGTAGTAAGGTAATGCTAGGGGGAGATTACATAAGAAACAATGCAAGCACTTAGTAAGTTACAATAATCCAGTATGACATCAGTTGCAAGAGAAGACAAGGAATAACATTTACATTGGTTTAGTATGCCAATATCACCTTAGTGAAATAGAGGAACCTAAGCTTATGCTGCAACAATGTGCAGTTTAGCTGTATGTATAGTTTACACCCACTGCTTCGCTAGCACACTTAGTGGAAGTGCATTAGACTACTGTCCTGTAAAATATACGTCCAGCAGATGCACTTTAAAGAAAACAGATAATGTACTACAGCCTTATAGTTTAGAGCAAAAGCAACTATTGTAGCAGTCACAATGTAAAACTAGCAGCAATAAATGGGGCAAAAACAGATTCTCAAAAAGAACGGTACTCTGCCTACCAAGCACAATTTAAAAGTTCAGTAGCATTCAAAAGTCAGAAAACATAAATATAACAATTGTAAATACATTAACCTACATGATGAGCACACTACTACTAAAGGGACGGTGCGAGACAGAGATGATCTAAGTGACAATATATTTAAAAATGGCGCCGCTTGTGTTCCAGAATTAAAACACTCAGATGGGACACCAAGGAGGGGAGGAGCACTACTTCAGCCAACAAGACAGTAGGTAAAGACTATTGAGCAAGCTGGGGACTGATTACCTTGCTCACAGCAGAAAGTGTGTGGGGGAGTGGGGACTACAGCCACCATAGTTGCGAATATAGAGGAAAAATAGCAAAAAAAAAAAAAAAAACCCAGGAAAATGTAAGAGTGAACACCCATAGGTAAAGTTTATGAACCACAAAGCTGATATCATAGGCTCTCTAAAAAGCAATCTATCAGACCAGTTACTAACTTTTTCCCCAGGTCAGTATCCCAGCACCATTTACTTATTATCTGAAACTTTGCACCTTGTTAACAGTGCAGAGAGAAGCTAGCATACATAAACTGGGTTATGTAAGAGGTACTGTGATGCTTATAGGGAAGCCATAGCCGCATGCATGCCATTAAACAAAGATAAAATATAAATGACTGAAGTGCTGCTGTGTTCTACAAATTACATTCACTGCAGGCACTAGCATTAAAGTCCTGATGGGTTTCAGTGGGTAGTACAGGATCCAGGCAACCACAATCAAAGGGTGGACAGCATGGAATGTTGATATACAAGGAAACTGCAGGCACTAGTGTTAAAGTCCCTGAAGACTTAAGTATGCCAAGGTTAGAGGTAAAGGAGTCTCAAAAATTAACAGTTAAAATAGGAGGAGATGAGATAAAAATGTTTGTCTTTTCGGCTTTTCCCGGTTAGGGGTCGCCACATTGGACATCCGGTCCGCTAATGATTGGTATTCGATTTTTATGGTGCTGTGTTGCCAGCCCGACGCCCAACCTTCAGCGAAGGCACGGCCATTCACGCATGTCTTTCGGAGGCCACTCGACCACGAGGAGGACATGCAGACTCCACACAGAAGGCACTACAGCCGAGAATCGAACAGGAGAACCTCTTGCTGTGAGGCAACAACGCCACTGCTGTACCACCGCGGCTTTTTAATCAATCTGCAGGAATGTCTCTAGGAATCAATGGTATTCTTGTGGAAGTTTGAAATCTTGGAGGGAAGAAAGTGATAATGCCCCCTTTTGCATGCACCTCACCAGGCATCTGCAGCAGCTGGAGAGACCACAGAGGTTTCTCACCAAGGAAATACAGGGCCGCCAAACCATGACTTATGTGGACAGACGGAAAGCCCCGTCACTGTAATCTGTATCATATAGGCTGCTGTGAGGTGAATTTTGTCTGGTCTACAGGGCAGTCTTTGGCCCTGTCCTGATGGATATGCCGGACATCCGCAAGTCAAATGGCACAAAAGCCACTCACTCTACAGATTTTAACCTAGCCTGTGACATTAACAGAACATGCTGGAGAGACAGCTACAGTGGATATAAAAAGTGTACACACCCCTGTTAAAATGCTAGGTTTTTGTGATATAAAAAAATGAGACCACAATAAATCATTTCAAAATTTTCCCACCTTTAATGTGACCTATAACCTGTACAATTCAATTGAAAAACAAACAGATCTGTTAGGGGAAAAATATAAAAAGTAAAAAATGTACAATAAGCTGGTTGCAAAAGTGTGCACACCCTTAAACTAATACTTGGTTGAAGCATTCAGTCTTCGTGAGTAGGAGTCTATCAACATGGCACATCTTGACTTGGCAATATTTGCCCACTCTTCCTTGCAAAAGTGCCCCAAATCTGTCAGATTGCGAGGGCATCTCTTGTGCACAGCCCTCTTCAGGTCACCCCACAGATTTTCTATTGGATTTTGGTCTGGGCTCTGGTTGGGCCATTCCAATACTTTAATTTTCTTCTGGTGATGCCATTCTTTTGTTGATTTGGATGAACGCTTGGGGTCATTGTTGTGTTGAAAGGTGAAATTCCTCTTCATCTTCAGCTTTCTAGCTGACGCCTGAAGGTTTTGGGTCAAAAGTGACTAGTATTTGGAACTCTTCATAATTCCCTCCACCTTGACTAAAGCCCCAATTCCAGATGAAGAAAACCAACCCCAAAGCATGATACTGCCACCACCATGCTTCACTGTGGGGATGGTGTTCTTTTGGTGATGCAAATTGTTGTTTTTGTGCCAAACGTACCTTTTGGAATTGTGGCCAGAAAGTTCAACTTTGACCTCATCAGACCATAACACATTTTTCCACATGCTTTTGGGAATCTTTGATGTATTGTTTTGCAAATTTTAGCCAGGCCTGGATGTTTTTCTGTGCAAGAAAAGGCTTCTGCCTTGCAACCCTACCCCATAGTCCAGACATATGGAGAATAGGGGAAATTGTTGTCACATGTAGTATACAACCAGTACTTGCCAGAAATTCCTGCAGCTTCTTCAGTATTACTGTAGGTCTCTTGGCAGCCTCCCTGACCAGTTTTCGTCTTGTCTTTTCATCAATTTTGGAGGGATGTCCAGTTCTTTGCAACGTCACTGTTGTCCCATATTTTCTCCACTTTTTGATGACTATCTTCACCATGTTCCATGGTATATCCAGTGCTGTGGAAATGTTTTTGTACCCTTCTCCTGACTGATACCTTTCAACAATGAGATCCCTTTGATGCTTTGTAAGCTTTCTGTGAACCATGGCTTTTGCTGTAGCAGGCAACTGAGTAAATGCCAGGAACATCCTACTAGACAGCTAAATTTTATTTGGGGTTAATCAGAGTTTCTCTAATTGATGGCAGGTGTGTACCCAAAAAGACTGAATGCTGTAATTAAATCAAAAGGTGCTTCAACAAAGTATTAGTTTAAGGGTGTGCACACATGCAACCAGCTTATTGTACGTTTTTTATTTTTTAGATTTTTTTCCCCTAACAGATTTGTTTTTCAATTGAATTGTACAGGTTATAGGTCACATTAAAGGTGGGAAAAGTTTTGAAATGATTTATTGTGGTCTCATTTTCTATATACCCAAAACCTGGCATTTTAACAGGGGTGTGTACACTTTTTATACCCACTGTACATCTCCCACAGATTGCTGCTACTCTGGAATAAACTTCCAATTCATGTGAAGTAGAGCCTCTCACTGACCCTATTTAAGTGCAACCTGAACAAATGGATGGGAGACCGCAAATTCACCCTGGGGGTGACACCCATGTTCCTCATGGACAGGGGTAGTCGGTGTTTATCATAGGCTCACTTTGCAAATTACGTCCATATAACCAAGGACAACTGAGGCAACTCGAGATTAGCATGGCTAGGCTTGTAAGGGCTCTAGGGTCATTAGCCTAGTAACCTCCTGTGAACTATGATCCTATGCTGGCATGTATTTATACTCCACCTAAAGTTGCTATTATGGAGCTTAAAAACTTTTTCAGAAAAATAATTAGCTTTCGGCAGGGAATAGTACTTGTAGGTGGGGACTGGAACTTGAATTGCAAAAATGAAAGTGTTTCTGGAGAATATATAAGGGAAAATATTTTAAAAAAGGGTAGATCCCTGAAAGCATTTATGAAAATAGTTGGAATGGAAGATGTGAATTCATTAGCATGAACTCAGAGAGAATTTAAATATTATTCCACTGGGCTAGACTAGACAGAAATTGACAGCTTCAACATGCATCCAATAACTATTTCAACTCATGTGTCAATAAAAAAATGCAGGACAATGGAGTAAAAATGAGACACTGACGCTTTCCCACCTACCTGTTTAAAAGAAAGGAATTTAAGGAATGGGTAGTGGAAATTATTCGAGGGTTATTAGGGAAGACAGAAATTTCTAAAGTAGTTATAGCTAGTGAGTGGGATAAAATGAAAGTAGTTTTAAAATATGGTAGAAATAAAAAAATGGAGATATGATTAAGAAGTAACAGAAATTATTTAGAGGGGCTGACAATAGTTTACGTATTGCAGAATAAGGGAACTCTCACAGAACAAGAAGAGGCACAACTGCAGAGTGCTACACAGAAGATAACACAGTATCTGGGATAATATGCAGGAGTTTAGAAAGATTGTTGTTAAGCAACTGTTTTGATAATAACTGCAAAGCACAAAAGCTTTTAGCACAATGACCTAGGCAACAGAAAGTAAAAAGGGGTGTTGCCACTTAGGGAGCCTATAACAAGAAAAATAACCTGTAGAGGTATTAGAGATATTTTTTATTTTTATTTAACATTTGTTGACCGGGAAATTCCAACTAGGTTCCACAGATCCTGTTTTCAGTGGAGGCCCGGGGAGAAATGCTCCAGAAGCATGTCTTTAGAATGTGGGAGGAAACCGGAGTACCCGGAGAAAACCCACGCGAACGCAGGGAGAACATGCAAACTCCACACAGAAGGCACCCCAGCCGAGAATCGAACTGGAGAACCTCTTGCTGTGAGGCGACAGCATTAACCGCTGCACCAGTGCGCCGCCCAATAACAATATTTCTGAAAATTCAAGAATATTTGTATAGAGCAGGGACATGTCAAAATCAAGAAAGAACACAAATGGAAATATTTATGGAAGACTTAAGTATGCCAAGGTTAGAGGTAGAGGAGTCTCAAACATTAACAGTTAACATAGTAGGAGATGAGATAAAAACTGTGACGTATAATCAATCTGCAAGAATGTCTCCAGGAATGGATGGCATTCTTGTGGAAGTGTGAAATCTAGGAGGGGAAGAAAGTGATAAATATCTGGGAGGTTTTGTTTGGCAGTATTTTAAAAGGAGGGAAAGCACCAACATCCTACAAGAAAGCTGTGGTGGCTGTAATACCTAAAGACAGTAAACTCATCAGATCCAGCTTAATGTAGACCCATTTCAATCTTAAATCATGATTATAAAGTGTTTCTGTCTATAATAGCTATAAGAATGGCAAAGGTGTTGCCAAAATGGATAGATACGGATCAATGTGATAATGTGGAGGGGAGGCAAACATTTGACATTACTATAACGATGATGCAGAGATAAGCAAAATGTAAGAAAATACTGCTGATGTTAGTAGGTCTTGATGCAGAGAAAGCATCTGACAGAGTAAGATTTTTTTTTCTGAGTAGTGTAATAGAAGCATTTGCATTCTTTGATACAATAATAAGGTTAATTAAAAGGACACATAAGGGATCGGAGGCAATAAATAAAGTAGGAGGGTTCCTCTCTTTAAAGTTGCGACTTAACAAAGGAACCAGACAAGGGTGTCCTCTTTCCCTTTTGTTATTTGCTTTATATTTAGAGCCATTGGCAAAGAAAATAAAGGACTCAGAAATTCATGAATCTAATTGGTATGGTAATCAAGAAAAGTGGGTTTTATTTGTAGACAATATTATGTTTTACCTAATAAAACCAGAAAATGACATCTCCGAGTTATGGAATATTTTCAGACAGTTTCAAAGTCTTTTCAGGATACAAAATTAGTGAAGATAAAACAAGGGCTGCAGCTGCAAATTATGTACCTACACATGAATTTGGTCAGCAATACCTATAGTTATGAGGACATGATAAAATGAAGCATTTAGAAGCATGGAATAAAAAGGCTTCTGTTATTGCAGCTAACAACCCCTAACCAGGAAAAGCCAAAAGAAGAAGAAGAAGAATATGTGGGAAGAGACTAAGCAAAGGATAATAGGAAAACTGAGAAACTGGGAGCATTTGTTTATGGATATGGCTAGCAGATACAAGCAGTAAAATTGTTTTTAGGCCTTTTAGTTTTATATACACCTCCAACATATTTTTATCAGCCAGAGGATAAGCTGTGGGATATAATAGAGTTGAAGGAATTTATCTGGAAGGGGAAAAGAGCAAGAGTCAAGTGGGATAAGTTGATCCTTTCAATAGAACAACAAGAAAAAGAAGTTATGTCTTACCATAACGTTCCATCTGTATTGTTGATCCTCGTTCAGTCATTACATGTGGGTATCGGCTCCAACCTCAGAACCGAGCCGGCCATCTTCCAAGCTCGCGCCAGCTACAAACTCTCGAGCAAAAAACTCTTACCCAGAATTCCCCTATCCCTGTTACCTCAGATTGAGTTTGCAAGTCAAAAGAAGGTAGAGGCTACCTCTGGTCAAATGACCTAACAGAACCGGATGGTGAGATCCACTAGAAGCCACAGGAGGGGGAATGAGGGAGGGTTGTAATGACTGAACGAGGATCAACAATACAGATGGAATGTTATGGTAAGACATAACTTCTTTATCTGATATTGTTAATCCTCGTTCAATCCTTACATGTGGGACAGAGTCCCCAGCTACCTTTATTCCTGGAAGGCTCTCTTGGAAGGACATTCCGGAGCACCACAGAACCAAAAGATGCTCTTCCCCTGGAGGCCAAATCCAATTTGTAATGGCTGATGAAGGTATGAGGAGTAGCCCAAGCTGCAGCTGCACAAATGTCATGTAAAGAGGCTCTGGCATGGAAGGCAGCAGAAGTTGCCACCGGCCTTGTAGAATGAGCCTTTATGGTAGTAGGTAATGGAATATTACGTTTTCTATAAATGAAGAATACGCAGTCTTTTAACTATTTAGCCAATGTGACCTTAGCAACAGCACATCCTAATCTAGGTCCAGAATAGGCCAAAAATAACTGGTCTGATTTACGAGAAGCCTTAGTCCTGTTCAAGTAGAAGCAAATATGCCTGTGAATATCTAGGGTATGTAGGCAATACTCTCCTCTGTTTGAATGAATGGGGAAGAAAACTGGCAATTCAATAGTTTGATTAATGGGCATTTCAGAGATCACTTTTGGCAGAAAGGAAGGATTAGTTCTCAATGACACTATCTCTATGAAAAATCAAATATGGTCTCTTGATGCATGAGGCTTGAAGCTCAGAGATACGTCTGGAGAAGTAATGGCGACCAAAAACAAGGTTTTCCATGACAAATATTTGAGGTCGCAAGAAGAAGCTGGTTCGAAGGGTGTCATTGTCAAAGCTTGTAGGACAAATGACAGGTTTCATGGTTGAGTAGGTTCTCTAAAAGGGGGTATTAGATGATTCACTCCTTTTATGAAAGTCTTGCATAATTTGTGTGACATAGGAGAAGAGTCTTGGACACCATCATGAAAATTAGTTATTGCAGCCAAATGAACTCTAATGGTAGAGGCAGATAGACTGGACTGAAATAGGGTAGACAGATATTCCAGTACTATCAATACTGGTGCTGAAAAAGGATCTACTTGTTTTGCTTTCAGCCAAAAAGTAAATCTTTTCCACTTGTTGAGATATGTAATTCTGGTGGAAGACTTATGAGATGCAATAAGAATGTCACGTACTGGCAAAGAAAGATCATTCGGCCTGGCAAGCAAAGGAACTGGAGGAGCCAAGCTGTGAGCTTCAGGCTGTTCAAGCTGTGGTGAATCAGATTCTGCGGATGGGAGATCAACCCCGGGGTTGGATGGAGAATCCATGGTTGATCTAGCAGGTGAGGCCAAAGGAAGGGAAACCAAATCTGACGAGGCCAATATGGTGCTATGAGGATTACTTTGGTCTTCAACCGGCGGGCTTTCTTCAGAAATTGGAGAATGAGGGGGGGGGGGGTGGAAATGCATAAAGCAGACCCGAGGGCCAATCCTGGACTAGAGTGTTCCTGGGTAACTGTTCCGGAGGGGGAATCAGGGTGAAATAGTTGCTGCATTTGTAGTTGGTCGAGACGCAAAGAGGTCGCAGCAAGGAAGACCCCAGCGGTTGAAAATCTCCGCTGCTATCAAGGGATTCATGGACCACTCGTGAGGTTGTAGAATACACCTGCTGAGTCTGTCTGCTATCACGTTGGAACTCCCGGGAATGTGCGTTGCTAGAAAAAAGCGGTTGGTAGCCATTGCCCATTGCCATATCCTCATGGCCTCTCGACAGAGTGGGTAAGATTTGGTTCCACCTTGTTTGTTGATGTACCAGACCACTGCCATGTTGTCTGATTGTATCGCAATAGTCCCAGACGGCAACAGGGGATGGAATGCTTGCAACGCCAGAAGCACCGCCCACAGCTCTAGAACATTTATATGCAGATGGGCCTCCATTTCGGACCAAGTACCTTGGACTGTCTGTCCCTGAAATAGCCCCCCCACCCCATCAGGGAGGCATCCGTGGTCACTGTAGCCTTGGGCTGTTGGGGGGAGAGGGGATGAGACCATTGCGACGGATTGTGTGCCATCCACCAATTTAGATCTTGTTTGCACCTGTGAATTACCTGAATCTTAGCTGAAAGAGGGTACTGAAAGGGATACCATTGGGTGAGCAGTAGCCATTGTGGAAGCCTAATGTGAAACCTGGCCAGGGGAACAATCGTAATGGAGGCTGACATGGAATCCAACAAATGAAGAACAGAATGAGCTGTGGATTTCTCCCTTAAAAGGATTGGAATCAGTTGCTGCTTTATCCTTAGAATTCTGTGCTCTAGAATGAATGCTCTGCAATTCTTTGTATTCAAGATGACCCCTATGAATTCTGTCGACTGAGATGGGGTGAGATTGGATTTTTGTCAGTTTATGGTTATGCCTAGCCTTTCTACAGTGAGGAGATAGTATGCCAGGGCTTCTTCCAATAGATGTCTGGTGGGGGCGGAGATGAGCCAGTCGTCTAGGTATGGAAACACCTGGAATCTTTGTAGTCGCAAGTGAGCTGTGACGACTGCCATGCACTTTGCAAACACTCTGGGGGCTGTAGAGAGTCCGAAGGGCAGTACTCTGAACTGGTAATGACTGGCTCCCACATGGAAGCGAAGGAATCTTCTTGATGGTCTGTCCACTTTTATGTGGTAGTATGCATCTTGAAGCTCTATCGAGCACATCCAATCGTCTTTTTCCAAAAGCGGAAGGATAGACTGTATTGTGACAATCCGGAATTTTTGTACTTTTACAAACTTGTTCAATACACTGAGATCCAAAATTGGTCTCCAGTCCCCGGTTTTCTTTGGCACCAAAAATAGTCTTGAGTAGAATCCGGATCCTATCCGGTCTGGAGGGACTATTTGGATGACTCTTTTTCTTAGCAGCTTTGAAATCTCTAACTCTGCTTCTTCCCTTTGGGTGGAACGTTGGGTAAGCTTGTTAGGGGAGCAGGACAAAGGTCGAAGGGGATATGATAACCTCTGGTTATTATCCTTTGTACCCAAGAATCGGTGGTAATGGTTAGCTAGGCAGAAGGAGTACAAAGAGAAACGACCCCCAACCACTTCTTCCAAAGGAAAGCAGTTGGGCCTCTCTTCAGGAGCGCTGGTAGGATTGGCCAGGGAAAGAATCCCTGGAACCCTGGTTACGCAGATCCCCCTCTGCCCCAAAAGGGGCATCTTCCCTGAGAGTTTCCCCCTTTGCCTCTAGGGGAGAACTCGGCCTGTGTGTCATGGAAAGAACCTTGAGACTTTTTGTGCCACATTTTCCCACTCTTCTGGATTCTGGAGAAAGCCCGTTGAGAGGAAGAATAACGGACACCCACAGCAGAAAGGGTCTTACCATCCTGTTCACATCTGGCCAGTGTGCTTTTAACCTTGGGTCCGAATGACGACGAGGCTTCGATGGGAGCGTTGAGAAAGGAAGCCTTGAAGGGTTCCACAAAATTACACAAGCGCATCCAGGCATGTCATCTCAGAACAATCCCTAAACCCGCCACTCTAGCTGCTCCTTCTGATGCGTGAGATATCAGGCGCATGGATGAGTTAGATATCGATTCGATGGTGGCTAGCTGAGAGGCCACTTTGTCACGGACCTCATCAGACACAGCTCCAGCCAAAGTTTCAGACAGCTCAGAAATTAAGACTCTTTGAAGCCTGGTAAAATGTGCCATATAGTTCAGGGACCTGATTGCAAAGGTCGCTGATGCAAAAGTACGCTTCCCTATTCTGTCCAGAGCCCAGGACTCTTTACTGGGTGGATGGACAGTCTGGCTTTCTTCTTCCGCCAGGTCCTTTTTAGTTGCGGCTGCCACCACCAATGCATCTACAGGAAGACCTTTGGACCAATGGGGATCACTAGCAGGAGAGGACAAAATTTTATCTGGCCTCCGGGGAATTGCCTCAACAGTGTCAGGAGCCTTCCATGCACACTGCACGATGAGCCAGACAAGTTTGTCGGCAGGTGGAATAACCCAGGAGGTAGGGGGCCGGGCACGAAAGACCTGCAGGAACATAGACTCTTCAGAGGTCGGGTTAGAGTGCTGCTAGTCACCTTTCTGTTTAAGGATTTCAAGGATATCACCAAAGGATACTTCAGAGGGTGATCGAGGGGAGCCTTCCCCATCATCAAAGTCTGTGTCTTCATAGGTTGGTACTAGGCTATCAGCCCTAGGGCCTATACAAGCCTAGCCATAACAATTCCCTGGACATTTCTTCCCACACTATTTACTTCCCTGGACCCCTGTCTAGCAGGGCGACTGACGTGATCCCCGGGGTGAATTTCCTTTCTCCCATCCAATCATCAGGGTTCCTTTTGAAGAGGGCCAAACAGGGACTCCTCTGTGGAGTCCATGTGCTTCCTCTTGCACGAGCTCTTTTGATGATCTTCCTCAGAGGGAGAAGCTGGGGAAGACGGCTCAAAAGGGGTCTCCTGTGGGAGTATGTCATGAGGCCCTTGAGCCCGGTGTCTGCTAGGAGCGGCTTGTGTACATTGTGGTCCAGAGGAGGGCGGAGAGAGTGATAGCATAGGATCGCCAACCGACGCCAGAGCCTTCTCCATAAGCTGGAAGGCCGGTCCATCTGAAGAGGGATGGAGGGCCCAGGGCAGGAGTCATTCCTCACCTAAGTGGCTCAGCCTGCCGACTCGGAGTCCCTGGACGGCACAACAAAGTACGTACGCCACAGCTAACATCCTGGGCCGTGACAAGACTCTCCTGCCACAAAGGCAACTGCGGCTCCTTAGTGAGGTCCATAAAAGGAACCGTAGTGGGGGAAGACTGTGCTATATCAAGGAGCTTCAAAGGCAATGAAGGAGGAGAATAAGAAGGGGGTCTTTGGAAAAGGGTGATCACCTCCCGAGGAAGGATATGTCCTGGGGGGCAGGATACCTCTGGCCAAAAGCACTTGATCCACAAGACGCAACATATCAGAGAGGCTTCTAGCGGATTTCACGGACATGGCTGAGGGAGACTCAGGTCTATCCAAGGACGAAGCAAACTCGGTGCCCATCATGGAGGTGGTCTGCAATGACAACGGAGCTGTAATGGACTGAACTACTGGTGTCTGCACCGAGGAAATCATCGGTGCCAAAAGCATGGTCTGCACCGATGATGTCAGAAACGAAGTGGTTGTTGGCACTAAGGCCTGAGCCGAAAACATTGGTGACAAAAACTGAATGGTCGGTACTGAGAGGGTAGTCGGTGCCGGGTAAGTTGTCGGAGCCAAAAAGGAAACGGGCGTCGAAACATCGACTGGACAGTTGGTGCCGGTAAGGGAGTCTGAACCGAGGAGCTCCTCGGTACCGATGCGGTATGGGGCACACTAGTCGATGCCAAGGTCTCAGATGGTGCCGATGGCCTCGGTGCCAAAGGTCTAGGCACCAAAAGCGCTGGAGCCGAAGAAGTCAAATCCGAACTGGAAAGCTTAGTTTTCTTGGGTCTCAGTTCCTGAGGGCCCCCAGCTGAGGATGAAGGAAAAGACTTGGCCTTTTTATGTTCATCACTCTTTCTTATGGGATCTTGGAGGGGTTGAAGTCTCCGACCCAGAAATAGCCTCTGAAAAAGGAGATTTAAGTAGCCCCTTCAATATTAATTTATTTTTTCTCTCAATTAACATCCGGTTAGAGAAATTCTTACAAATCCCGCAAGGCGGGTCAACTGTTAAATGAGGTACACCCAAGCAATAGACACACAGGGAATGTGCACCTGAAGTAGGTAATTTATGTCCACAATCTAAACATCTTTTAAACCCTGGGCTACCTTTTTTATCTGTCATGTTTGTTAAGGAAAGAAGTAAAAAAAACAGAAAAATACCAGCAATGGTACAAGAAATACCCGAAGGTAAGAAGGAAAAGGGGTTTACCAACGATGGTAAAAAAGGAATAACCTCGCGGTAAAAAATAGAGGAAAGGAGTTGAAAAGGATGCGAAAAAGGGTAGTCACTAAATGCAATAAGGTAAGAGATAACTATCTAATAACTTTTTTTGTGAAAAAAAGCTGTCTTAGGACTTAGTAGGAAGAAAAATACTGTACTTAGCTCAAGAGAAGTAGCTTGACATGACCGAATGGCGATGCGGCAAACGAAATCTGAGGTAACAGGGAGAGGGAAATTCTGGGTAAGAGTTTTTAGCTCGAGAGTTTGTAGCTGGCGCGAGCTTGGAAGAAAGCCGGCTCAGTTCCGGGGACGGAACAGATACCCACATGTAAGGACTGAACGAGGATTAACAATATCAGATCAAGGTTTATGATTATCTGATCTGAAGAAATATTTTAGAACTACACAATTAAGACTCACACTTGTGTGTGTGTGTGTGTGTGTGTGTGTGTGTGTGTGTGTGTGTGTGTGTGTGTGTGTGTGTGTGTGTGTGTGTGTATGTATATATATATATATATATATATATATACACACACACACACACACACACACACACACACACACAAAGCAGGTTCAAAGTGGAAAGGGATGATGATATAGCAGGAAGAAA
This sequence comes from Protopterus annectens, assembly GCF_019279795.1. Classification (NCBI taxonomy): domain Eukaryota; kingdom Metazoa; phylum Chordata; order Ceratodontiformes; family Protopteridae; genus Protopterus; species Protopterus annectens. The sequence goes on from NC_056732.1 coordinate 1,338,876,803, forward strand.
ACTCAAGAAATAAGAAGACAGAGTGATTTGTGATGTAGATCCTTAAGGAGAATAATGCCAGCCACACACACTATTATTTATAACGTTGCAGAAAGTACTCTAACAACTAAGGCAGCAAGAGAATTTAGAGAGGAGATTCTGCTGACAGGGATGACTGCAAGAAGGAGTACAGAAAATAGGCAAGAGGGGACTGGAATTTTCTGCGGCAAACCAACCAAGGTATTTATGAGCAAATAACTAGATAGGGAAATGTAACAGAGTGGGATGAGGCCAAAAAGGCATTTGGATTGCAGGACAGTCTGCCTTCCCTACAAGAGACTGATGATAGAGTACAGGCAGATAGAATGGATAAGGGAATCATATGCAAAAGACCTTCTCTGCTAGAGTTTTTAGTTGAATCTAAAACACAAGCTGCAGTTGAAAGGGGGGAATTAGTAGGGCATATAAAATAGTACATGATAACTATAAGAGTCAGAGGAAGTTAGAAAAGATTGGGAAGCCAGATTAGAAAAGCAATTTACAAGACAAGAATGGGAGGACATATGTATGACTCCAAGTAAGCAACAACGTCCAAAAGTTTTAGGATTTTTGCTTGGAAGTGTCTGTATACATATTTTTATACCCCAAGCAGACTTCAAAGAATTTTTCTTCGGGCAGTTTGTAAATGTTAGAAGTGTGATGGGGAAAAAAGCAGTTACTGGGTTCATAGGTTTAGGGAATGTAACAAGTTGGCAGATTTTAAAAATTCATTACCTAGACATAGCACAGCCTTGTTAAGTTTAATTCTGTTGGCTGCCAAAAAAGAAATTACTAGAAAATGGAAATCAAAATCTAAACCAAATATATCTGAAGTAATGAATATTATAAAAAAATAAAAGAAATGGAAGTGGGACCTTTAGAAAAGTAAAGGTGAAAATTATATAGAAATAAATGTAAACAGTGGGAACAATATACACAGAACATACCTCTCAACCTGGAAACGACAACAATCCGGACAAGGCCCATGAAAAATAGGTACAAATCTGTATGCGGATTAACATAAAATTTGCATACATAATTATATAACCCCACCTACTTCCGATGGAATTGTGGGATACCAACTAAGATAACACCTCAGAGCTGTTTGTGGACTTCCAAGGTATGGCGTACCCTTTCTCACTCATGTTTAGGTTCAGGAAAGAAAACAAGGAGATGAATAGTTTGGCTTAAAGTACACTCGTATACCACTTTAGGTATAAAAGAAGGATTAGTTCTCAAAAATACCTTGTCCCTGTGGAAAATAAGGTAGTGTTGACTCATCATAAGAGCTTGCAACTCAAATACCCTTCTTGCAGAGGTTAGAGCAATCAGTAAAAGTGTATTCCATGTTAAGAATCTCAAGTTAGCCAGGTAAGCCAGATCAAATGGAGCAAGTATTAGCTTCTCTAATACAAAATTAAGATCCCAAGGATGGGTCACCAGTTTCTAGGAGGCCTCTTATGCAACCCCCCCCCTTAAAAAGGATTTTTCTCATGAGAATGCATTGAAAGAGGAGGATTCATGGGAAGACTGATAAATGAACCTCGATGGAGGAGCAAGAAAGGCCATGCCATACGACTGAAACTCACACAAATATTGTAAAACCAGAGAACAACCAGTACTGACTGGATGCTGGATATGTTGTTAGCACAAACTAAAAAGCTCTTTCCATTTGTTAATATATGAACCTCTAGCAGCAGGCTTTCTTGCCTCCATTAGTACCTGCTGCACAGCCTCAGTAAACAGGTGCTTAAAGGGAATTAATACCCTATCAACTAGGCAGTCAACTGAAGTTGACTGGGTCAGAGTGTATCAAACACCCCTGACCTTGTGTGAGTACATCCAGTCTGTGAGGAAGCTTGTGGTAATTGCCCCTGTCCACTTCCAAAAGAATGGAGAACCACTGCTGCCTGGGCTAGAATGGCCCCACACAATGATCTCCGGGAATTCCTTCTGAATCTACAGAAGTACACTAGTTATCTGTGGAAAGGATGGAAAAGCATAGAGAAACATTTCTGCCCAAGGGAAAGAAATGGCATCCATCTTTCAGGCCTTCGTGCATGGAGAATTGGAGCAGAATCTTGATAGCTGATTGTTCAGAGGGAAGTCAAATAGATCTTCTTGAGGAAGTCACCACAGATGGATCAAATCTTGGAAGACTTAATGATCTAGTTCCCATTTGTGAGGGTCTGCCCTGATCATGCTCAGCCTGTCTGCTACACAGTTTTGCTTCGACAGAATGTAGGATGCCTGTTGAGTGAAACTGTGCTGTGAAGCTATATCCCAAGTTAAGATGGCTAGTCTGCAAAGGGGGGTACAACCTGGTTCCCCTTTGCTTGTTGATGTACCACATGATTGTAGTACCATCTGTAACAACTTGAAGAGGTCCCAGGGACCAAAAAAAGATTTGGAGACTCAAATGCCTTGATCAGGGCAAGCATTTCCTTGATATTTATGTGTTTGTGTTTGTCACTAGTGTCCCACACATAATGCACTTTTATCCTGCCTGAGAACACTCCCCAAGCAAAGTCTAAGGTGTCTGTGGTAACAGACTGCTTTGGAACAGGGAGGGAGAAGGGAAGGCCCGGATTAAAGGATATTGGCTGTTTCCATCAAATGATTTCCCTTCTGACAAATAGAAACACTGGGATTTGAAAATATGAAGGATGTTGGTGCTGGGAACAAAGTCACTTCAGATATCATTCTATCTTTCTCATGTGGAATCTTGCCAAGAGTTTCATGAGAATCACAGATGCCATGAGACCAAAATCCTAAGGTATTCCCTCATAGTGACCAAAGTATTACTGGCAAACCTTAGCGATAGTCCTATTTTTCCTACGGAATTAAAGCTGTTTGAAGTGAAGTGTCTAGGTGACACCCCAGGAACACAACTGTGTGAAGAAGTCAAAAAAGACACTTGAATATTCTCCCGGATCCTAACTTGTGTAAGGGATCTCTCAGTAAGTGAGAGATTCCTGACATTTTGAAAAAGACTCTACAAAGATAAGCAAGTCATCTAAATATGGAAAAATGGGGAACCCTGTAACTTGCTATGACCGATAAATGGAGCTAGACACACTGTGAACACTATTGGTACAGTGCATAGTCCAAAGGGTAAGGCAGAGAATAATGTGATCCAAACACACAGAACCTTAAGAAACGCCTGACGTCTCGATGAATAGGGATGTGATAAGCATCTTTTAAATCTAGAGTTACTAGGAAACTTGAATGAGGAAGAAGACGCAACAGGTTGTGAAGAAGTGACAGCACTTTGAGTTGGGCAGTAATGCAAACAGGTTTAAGAAAGAAAGACCCAGAACTGGTATCCAAGCATTTTCTTTGTTTGGCACTAAAACCTCCTCCCACTGACAACTATAAACTTGATAAAAGATCTTCAGAACCCATTTGACTGAACCTATCTGTTGCCAAAAAGAAATGTCGTTCTGTAAGGGAAAGGGGAATGTCACAGTGTGTGTTTGTGTGTGTGTGTGTGTGAGAGAGAGAGAGACAGAGAGAGAGAACAGAGAGAGAGTTGGGGGTAGGGACAAGGTCCCCTAAATAATCATTCTGACTTGTTGGACTGTCTTTGGTTTTGGGTGTTTTCCTGAATTCCTTTTGGAACCGCCATGCAATTTCTAAATCTGTTTACCTGCATTTTACTGACAGTGTTTATTTTCTTTTTTGACAAAACTGGATGAGGGGGTTAAAGAATCCCTTAGAACATTTGGAAAAGGAGGGATGAAAAATCTTAAGAGATTCCGTGTATTAACTTACACCTCTCATCACACATTTTAATCAACTCTGCAGCAGAGGGAACTAAATCTATCCAAAAAGGAATTTAAAATCTCATTTTTAACATCATCTGGGAGGTTCTAAGAATGCAGCCTGCAAACCTCCTCAAAAAAGAACCAGTGGGAAAAGCCCTTAAAGATGCATCAGTTGGAACAAATACACTGTTCACAATGAGTAATGACTTGTTCAATAGAAGAAACTAAATTATTTAAAGTAGATTTTTCTTCACAAGAAGAAACTGCAGGCAAAATATTCATTATGCTTTCACAATTAGTCAGAAAAAGAAGTTCTGTACTCACTGTAACGTTCCAACTGAGTAGTTGGCCTTCATTTGTCATCAACCCGTGGGAATCGGATCCAGATTGGATCCAAGACGGCAGCTTCACCAGCATCTGATTCGAGTTCCAAGCTCCTCCCCTTGCCCATATTACCCCTCCATCTCCTTCCTTCCCTCAGATCGAGTTTGCTACACCACGCACATAAACCCGATCTGAAATACCTTACTAACAATGAAGAACAGGAGAGCCGCATAGGTGCTCTCTCCTGCCTACCAAAGTAAAAATATAATGAGACAGTCGGGGAAAAGGAGGGAGGGACGGTTGATGACAAATGAAGTCCAACTACTCAGATGGAATGTTATGGTGAGTACATAACTTCTTTATCTGAAGTAGTTGACTTCATTTGATCATCAACCTGTGGGACAGAGTCCCCAGCTAAAAAACTCTTGGGTGGCCCTCATGGAAGGATATTTCGGAGCACCGCGGAGCCAAAGGATGCTCTCCCCCTAGATATCGTGTTCAATTTATAATGAGAAATGAAAGTGTGAGATGAGGACCAAGTAGCCGCCGAACAAATATCATCCAGACACACCCTAGACCAAAAAGCCACTGACGTAGCCATGGACCTGGTAGAATGGGCATTTATCCTACCCGGAAGAGACATGCCTCTGTCTCTGTAAACCTGCAGGATGCAAAGGGAAATCCATCTGGCAATGGTTACCTTAGAAACCGGTTTGCCCAGAAAAGGTGTAGAGAAAGACATAAACAACTGGTCAGACTTGCGAAAGGCCTTAGTCCTATGTAAGTAGAAACGTATCTGTCTATGTACATCTAATAAATGCAATTTATATTCACCCCTATTCTGAAAATTTGGAAAGAAAAAACAGGTAAACTGATCATTTGACTGACATTTGTTTCAGAGGCCACTTTAAGAAGAAAAGAAGGATTAGAACGAAGTGAAACCCTGCCTTTATGAAAAATCATATATGGAGGTTTGACAGATAATGCCTGGAGTTCTGGTACTTTCCTAGCCAAGGTGATAGCCACTAGAAAGGCGGTCTTCCAAGATAAAAATTTTAGATCCATAGAAGCAGCCAGCTCAAAAGGTGGAGCAACCAGAGCTTTTAGACTAGGGTAAGATCCCAAGGAGGAGTAGGATCTTTAACCGGGGGTCTTAAAAGAAAGGTACCTTTAATAAAGGTTTTGCAAAATCTGGAGGAAGCTAATGAAGCCATGTTCTTACCTATACAGAAACTGGAAATGGCAGCCAGTTGAACTTTTACTGTAGATGAGCTAAGCGCCCTGCTGAAAAATGTACACCAAGAACTCAAGGACCACTGGGGCAGGAGCTGTGAAAGGGTCTAAATCCCTTTGAGAAGCCCAGATAGAGAAATGCTTCCATTTGCTATGGTACAGTTTTCTGGTGGAAGATTTATGAGCTGCCACCAGAATAGTCTTGACCGGAGAGGATAGACCTGGAGTCCCAGCAATTAAGGGAATTGGAGCCAGCCAAGCAGCGAGCTTCAGACTGACCAGGTTTGGATAAGGGACCTTCGTGGGGTGCGAGATGAGATGCAGTACTGGATCCAAGATCCATGGAGAAACTATTAGATAAGACCAAAGGAAGGGAAACCAGACTTGGTGAGGCAGAATGGGGCAATGAGGATTACTTTGCTCCCCAACCTGTGAGCCTTCTGTAGGAATTTTGTCATGAGAGGTAAAGGGGGGTAAGCATAGAGAAGACTGGGAGGCCAAGCATGGACCAGAGCGTTCCTGTGGGATTCCCCCTGTGGTGGGATCAGAGCAAAGAACTCGCAGCACTTCCCGTTGGAAGGTGATGCAAAGAGATCGCAGCAAGGCCGACCCCACTCGAGGAAGATTTACTCCGCTACAGAAGGATTCAGAGACCACTCATAAGGCATCAGGATAGTCCTGCTCAGTTTGTCCACCAATATGTTGGATCGACACGGAATGTGCGCTGCTACCAGAAAATGGCTGGTGGAGACTGCCCATTCCCACACTCTCATGGCCTCTTGACAAAACGAGTAAGATCTGGTTCCTTCCTGCTTGTTGATGTACCAGACCACTGACATGTTGTCTGTCTGAATTGCAATAGTTCCCAGAGGAAGAAAGGCATGAAGGGCCTGCAATGCTAACAAGACCGCCCTCATTTCTAGAACACTGATATGCAGTTTGGTCTTGTTCAGGGACTACGTGCCTTGGACTGTCCTGCCCGAGCAATGCCCTCCCACCCTAGTCGTGAGGAGTCCGTGGTCACCGTGGCTTGGGGAGGGGCTCCAATAAATGTTCGTCCCTCGACTAGTTCCGAGGAGTGTATCCACCAGAGGAAGGGCTTTCTGCAAGCGGTGCTTATATGAATTGGATGAATCAATGGCAGATCTAATGACGACCACTGGACCGCTAGTGTCCACTGTAGTACTCGAATATGCAGACGAGCACAAAGGAGAAGAGTAATGGTGGCTACCATGGAACCTAGGGCTCGTAATACTGCCTCAGCTGAAGGACGATGAGACTGAAAGATCACGGACACATGGAGTCGCAGATTTCAAACTCTCTCCGGAGTTAGAAAAACACTGGTTTCCAGTGCATCTATCCTCACTCCAATGTAGTCTAAGACCTGAACTGGGTTTACAGAAGACTTGGATATGTTGATTGTAATTCCCAGAAAATCTGACAGTTTCAGGAAATAGTCTCTGACCTGATAAAGTAGACGCTTGCTGGGAGCAGCAAGGAGCCAATCGTCCAGGTACAGGTAGACCTGTATCCCCTGAAGTCGCTACTACTGCCATGACCTTGATGAATACCCCGGGGACTGAGGTGAGACTGAAGGGTAGGGTTCGAAATTGATAGTAATTGGCCCCTAGCCAAAAGCAGAGGATCCTCCTGGATCATCTGTGCATCTTTATATAGTAGTACGCATCCTGGAGATTTATTGAGCACATCCAGTCATTCTCTTGCAGAAAAGACAGGATGGATTGTAAAGTGACCATCCAGAACTTCTCTTTGGCAACTGATAGGTTTAGGGTGAAAAGGTCCAGAATAGGCCTTAGGTCCCCCATCTTTTTTGGCACCAAAAAGAACCTGGAATAGATGCCTAATCTGGACTGATCTCGGGGGATGGGCTGGATGACTCGTTTCCTTAGCAGGTTTTCTATCTCGAGTGCTGCTGCCTCCCTTTGTGTGGGTGGAATGTCTGGGGAGGTGTTTTGGGGGAATGGGAGGAACCACAAAGTGGATAGTATAATATCTGGATATGATTTGAAGCATTCAACGGTCTGTTGACACGGACTCCCATGTAGTCAGCTGCAGCCAAAGGCGACCCCCAACTGCCTCCAGAGCACAGCAGTCGGGCAACCGCTCAGGGCTGCTGGGCAGGTCTGTCCGAGAACGGTTCTTGAGACCCGAAATTTCCCGGACCCCCCCTGCCTCTGAGCCGGCGTCAGTCTGGTTCCCCTCTGCCCCTGGGGGAAGATGAGTCCTGAGTGTACCGGGAATACTGAGACTTCCGGAACCACATCTTCTTTTGCCCCTGCTGATTCCTAGAAAAGGATCTTTGGGGGTTAGAGAAGCAGATCCCGATGGCAGACAATATCTTCCCTTCCTTTTCACTCTGTACTAACGTGTCACAAACAGTCTTCCCAAACAAGGAAGAACCATCATAAGGGGCATTCAAGAAAGACGCCTTAAAGGGTTCCGTGAGCTGACATAGCCTAAGCCAGGCGTGTCGCCTCATGGCAACACCAGACCCAGCCGCCCTTGTCACTCCTTCAGTGGCATGCGAAAGGAGATGTATGGACGTATTAAAAACTGCTTTGAGAGTAGCCATTCGCGAGGAGAATGTGCTTATCCTCCGGTGACATGGACTCCACAATGTCTCCAAAGAAGACAAAGTCGGAGGGGGGGGGGGTGATCTGGGGGAACCTTCCCCTTCCTCCAAATTGGTGTCCTCAGTGAGGGACTCTGGGGAGGAGTCCGGTGCCTCCTTTTGCACATTCATTTGCGAGGAACCTATTCGGTAGGGCTCTCCAGAGAGGGCTCGCAAACTACCTGTGGTTCCTCGAGGGGAACAGTCTGGGACACATCGAGCACGGGCTGTCCCTGCATGGGCAAAATGGCTGAAGAAGCACCCAGAGGCAAGGGAGTCGGGGTGGAGTCCAAGGAGATGGTCATGGGCCTCGATTTGCTGAAGAGCACCCTTTCCACCACATTGAAGGCTGAGGGAGAGCGAGCCTCCCGGGAAGCTAATAAGGAAGCTGCTCATCCGACGGGGGGATAAGAGTCGAGCCCGTTGGAGCTGAGATACCAAGGAGAGGGCCCTGACCCAACAAAGTCGGCGCCAAAGGAGAAAAACCCAACCCCTCGGATCCAACACCTAGGCTTCGGCTCCAAGAGCTGCATGGGTCCGAACTAGTCAGCTCTGACGCTCTCATGGTAATGGCCAGCATCGAGGTACTCTGTACCATTGGCACCGACCCCCTGGCTCCGGAACCTCTCGGATACATAAACTCCGATACCAGGGGTTGGACCGGAGAAGAAGATATCTGGGCAAAAAAGGGAAGCGAGCTCCCCATCCAGAGGGAGAGAGGGCTGGGAAGAACCCCATTTGAATGTGGGTGCAAATAAACCTTCACATCATTTTGTCCATGTCTGCCTCACTCAAACTTCTGGTAGAACGCGATGAGGCCACCGATGTCGACCAGGAGGGTCAATGCACAGAGCCCCTGGAAGAAGGTCTAGGCTCCTCCGGTGAGGATCTGGGGGAGTGGAGCTGAGCAGTAACTGGTCTAGTAACTAAGTGTTGCTTTGGAGGAGGGCCGACTGGTCCGGGGATCTCTTCCTCCCTTTGTTTCTCTTTCCCCCTCTCTTTCCTATGCTCCCTATCCGCAGACCTATGAACAGGAGGTTGAGTCCCAGCCTGGGAGGGAGAGGAAGAGATTGTGGCTGAGGAAGAAGCAGTCACAGCCGTGACTGTAAGTGAAGGGAGGCAGCTGCCTCCGTAGCAGGAAGAAGTCCCTTAAGGATTAGTTTAGCCCTGCGATCCATCAGGGCCCTGGGGTTAAACCCCCCACAAATGGAGCAGTCTGCTGAAAGATGGGAGGCCCCTAAACACACCACACATAAGGTGTGGCCATCAGCTGGGGACAACTTATGGCCACACTCTGTGCATTTCCTGAAAACCAGCTTAAGCTGCTGCTATGCCATTTTTAAAATGAAAGGCAAAAGGCACAAGGACCTAACCTGGCCGACCACACACACTCACGTTCAACTGACGAGCAAGAGGTGGAAGGGATAGGAGGCCCACTCTAACTAACTACACTGAACTTTTTTTGAAAAACTCAACGAAAAATGAAAGGGGAGGTTGAACAAGGGAAAGGGAACCTACCTGTCACTACCAGCGACACAAACACCCAAAAACTATCTGAAAAAAGACCTACCACGCCTACAGCTCTGAGACCACGCTGCTTGGCAAAGCTGTGGCAAACTAGATCTGAGGGAAGGAAGGAGATGGAGGGGTATTATGGGTAAGGGGAGGAGCTTGGAGCTCGGATCAGATGCTGGTGAAGCTGCCGTCTCGGATCCGATCTGGATCTGATTCCCACAGGCTGATGATCAAATGAAGTCAACTACTTTAGATCAAATCTTAACATATGAGCCTGACAATTCAAAGTTCTAAAAGTTGCAGTAGCATATACTTTTTTTCTCATACTAACAATAGTCTTCCCATCCTTGTCAGAAAGAATAGGATGGGAATTAACTAAATGTTTAGTAGCAGTAGGATTAACTAAAGCTACAGCTGATGGGTTAGGTTTAGGAAGAGTTCATAAAAACTTAAAATGACTGAGGAACATTATACATCCTATCTGCCTTTTTAGGAGTAGCTAGCTGACTGTCAGAAAAACTGCAGGCAGTAAAACACACATCCTCCAAAACTGACAGAATAGGAGAAATAAGAGAATGCTCTGGAATTCCTTCTATAACAGATCCTAATATTTTCTGAGGGACTAAGAAACCTCAGTGTTCTCCTACTGAAAACACCAAGACACTCTGGAAATTGTCTCAGATAAAGATAAATTCTCCACAGACAGAAACTGAGCTTTCCTCAGAGTCTGAATCAAAAATCTGAGGAGAAAGCCCATTATCTGTCCCTTTATCTTCCTGTCCAGATTCAGAATCTTGAAGCTCTTCAGGAAAAGAGGTATACCTCTTTCTTTTATAAGGAACCATTTTATAAGAAGGATTAATAGCCTGAATTAAACCCTGAGACAGACCCAGTAAATTACACCTGTCCAAAGAAATTTGAGGAGGAGTAAATATATATTTAGTTTTCTGTTTCTTTTTGACAGAAAAAGTGGAGCCAACAGTGTTACTAATGGCGGCAGCTTCCTCAGGTATGAACACAGCATTCTGACAAAATAGGGAAGACTTCCCTGTTCCCTTTTCCAGGACAAACAGTAGTGGCTCTCCCTTCCTCATTGAGGGGACCCAACAGCTGCAGAGGATGAGGCTAACCCTTTGTCCATAATGGCTGCAAATGCAACATCAGAAGGATCCAGGGTAAAAGATGAATGGTCTGAGGTACAACTAATGACCACAGCAGAGTCATCCACCTGCAGCTGAGGCACTGCAAGTCTGCCATGGTGGAAAAGATTGTTTGCTTAACTTTTTCTTTTTGTGTCTGGAAGAAGGCCCGACCATGGGACCAACAGTTTCTTCCATGGTCAAGCCGAAAATGGCGTCTCTTTCCTGCAGAAGACAAGCAGCAATTGCCAATAAACACTACTGGTTCTCAAAGTTACTTTTTTGACAGAAAAATATAATAAAAAGCAATTGGAAACACTATGCTAGACCCCCAAAAGTAAACTAAACACATCTACAGAAAAAATGTTTTCAGTTACACCACTTTTAAATTGACAGAAAAAACAAGCGCTCCATTTAAAACTATGCTATAGTCTCAAGACAGTCCATTAAAACACAACACTTGTAACTTTAAAATGACTTTCCTGAACAGGAAAGTAATAAAACAACAACAGAATTAAGAAAATGGAAGTCCCCCCCCAAAGGGTACTTATCTGCCCAGCAAAGGAAAGCACAAGCTGACCATCGATCCTCAGGGGCAGTAAAGCTCTGTGAAGGGCTTTGTGTCCAACCTTGTCTTTTAATCAGCTCAGCTTGGGCTACCTGACAGTTTGGGTGCATGGAAGCCACCCTGAAATTTTGGAAGCTGGCTGGCTTTCTATATCCTTGACAGGATATAACCCATATAGCCAACTCTGGAATTTGAGGCACTTTCTGCGATTTGGTCTCAACGGGATGTGAAAAGGCATAGTCCATGTCCAAGGCCACCATGAAAAGTCTTGCTCTATCGAAATAAAATCTCCAGGGTTACTATCCTGAAGGATTTCATATTTAAGAACTTGTTAGGATGTGGTAAACTCTAGCAGTCTTCTTGAGGTTTTATGTATTTTTTTGGAACCACAGTGAAGAATAAAATTCTTGGCATCTACGACTGGGAGCTACTGTATGCAGTGCCATTTTAATTAAAAATTCATCCAGCTGTAAAGCTTGTGGTGATTGAGAAGTACACTATATTATTTTTTTAACATCGACATGTGTGAAAAACAATACAACTCTGGTTATTTCCTGCGATGCAGAAAAATGAATCTGACATTTTCCTGCTATGGGGATTAGGGAAGAGAAAGGGATACAAAAGAGCTATCAGTCATCCAAAGGTCTTTCCCTGCATCTGCTCTATGCTGTTCTGTTTGAACTGTACTTTGTTTAATTTTTGTTGACAAAAATGGCCGAGGTGTATTTTTCTATAAAATGGAAAGATGGCACATTTTTGACCCTTCTTTTCTAAACCAACACGAATATACACAGTTGGTTGACCACATAAGAAAATGATGTTACTGGAACGTTAAGTAATTTAAGTTCACACACCATTCCTGTAAGACTTTGTCCTAAGCCTTGCAAGACTTCGCGAAACTGACACAGCCACCCTTGGTGAAACATCTACAATACATGCACATTTCATTGTGCAAACTCCTATGTTGTACCACATATTGTAACAATTATTTTTTTCTATTTTATTTGTAATTTTATTGGTAAGAATAGATTAAAAATTTCCCTGGATCTGCGCTAAAATGAATCTATGATAGGAAAACATGTGAACTAAATAATTTACTCAATGCCAGATGCACCTCTGTTTTACCATAATATCCTGGAATGGTTTTCAAAATGTAAAGATGCAAGAGGGATGCTTGCTTAATGTTAAGAAGATATGGTAGTAAGATCTGCCTTACCAAACAGCCCAAATACTGTGTATGTGAAAAGGAGGTAAACATCCTGTCAGCCTTTTTTTTTTTTTTGGGGGGGGGGGTCTGCAGCCTATCTGGGCATTTACTGCTTGCGTTCAAAAAGTTTTAAAACAAATATTTCTTTTGCTGCAGAAAGGCTTCTAGAAAGGCAATATGTTTATGTTTTAGAGGATACCAGAAAGAATTTATCATAATTTTGAGGTGTGTGACAATGCATTATCATTATATAAAAAGTATCTTTTTTCACTAAATGAGTCAGGGAAAGTTTTCTTTCCTTTTTTTTTTTTTTTTTTTTTACTGTCTTCAAACTTCACAGGTACCTACAAAAATGTATGTGTCTATGTTCTAGCTGTTGACTAGTATTAGTCAAATTAAAGTATTGACATAAGTCTTTACTCTTGCATTGTGGTTTCTTACACTAAAATGTTGTGTCTTTTGGCTTTTCCTAGTTACAGCAGAACTCCGGTCTGCTAATGATTGGCAGTAGATTTTTACGTGCTGAGTTGCCGACCCTGACGCACAACCTTTAACGAAGGTACGCCCATTCACGCATGTCTCCACACAGAAGACGCTTTAGCTGAGAATCGAACAGGACAATGTCTTACTGTGAGGCGACAACACTACCGCAGCACCACCACTGCAGTCTAAATACTTCCTTGAAAATGTTTAATAAAGGAAGGCAACATTAAAGCAGGATCTGAATTAAATATATTTAAGTCAGGCTTAGCATGGGTCATGGCTGAAAATGTTCTGCCAATTAGTCGATTTACTCAGTTACCAAACTGAAATAACTCAATAAATAAACAAACAAACAAACTACTGCACAGATGCTACATTTATTTAATGCTGTGATCCTTGAATTAAATACGATCAAAAGGATACCAGCAAGGATACTGAAAATTCTAAAGCTTACCTTTAGGCAGCGAAGACGAGAAACAGGATAATATTAATATTTTTAAAAATTACTTCACGTTCCTGTTTTTGGATGTTGTTTGAGTACTAGCACTTTCTCTAGAAATGGAGTTGGAACTGAAGGGTTTATGATTTTCAGATGTTTTACTGCTTCCTTTGATAATTCACCTTTTCTGATTTAGAGCGCCTTATCCCCTTTTTCCTAGTTTCTTATCAAGCTCCTCGGGGTCCATTTAAAAAAAAAGTTCAAAAGAAACAATAATGAAAAATACAGTTACCTATATTAATGAATAGTAAAGAGCAGATTACGCTTACAATGTGTTGTTTTATACACGTTTTGAATGAAGATCTTTGAAGAAATATAACAAACTGTTAGAAAGCAACAGCCACTACGCAGATGTAATTACTCTGGCACTTATGTCGGAAGTGAAACACTTACAGTGGTAAGAAGAATGGAAGGGAAATTGTAGGAATGCTTGCTGTAAAATCAGTGCCTCATGTAACAAGGTTCCGTGGACCTCGGGTGTTAAAACAGCACAGGCTTTAAAAGGCATTCTGGGAGAAGATGTGCACATAAGATGTGTAAAACTAAATGTATTGATTACTCTTACAGTGACCCTCACAAAAGGCACTGCTGAAAGTTTTCTAAGAAGTGCTGAGTCACTAGGTGGTGAAAAATGTTCCTGTTAAGAACTGCTGACTTGAGATATTCTTGAATATTAACTTCTTTAAATACATAGGATGTGCAGCTGTTTATCACAACTTGAAAGTACAGTAAGCCAACGAACACATCTCATGTAATGCAAGAAAGGAATACAATGATCAGATCTAATGGATACTATCGGTGCTTTCAACATAGCTAAGAAGGACCCCTGTTTCCCCAGGCTCACTTCCTTGCACTGCTTAAAATTAACAATGAAGGAAGCCACAAGTAAAGGAATTCCATTTAGATGTAATAAGGCCCACAGGGAATAGAGTTATTTCTCTGAACAGAGTTCTGCTGAGTGTAGACAGTCAGGAAGAGGACCACATAATGGACTAGGAAATACAAATTACCAAAAATACAGTGTTAAGATATTGTTTTTTAATAAATGCAGCTATAAAAATATATTTGTAAAAATTCATAGGCATTTGTTAAACAACTCTAACAAAACTCAGTAATATTTACAGACAATGACAACTTACCATACTTCTGAGAGGGCCATATTTTTTTTCTTGGGCAGCAAGTGCATTTTTGAATGGGGTGGGTGTCCGGGGTGTAGTACCTAGTAAGGATCTTCTAATAGTTGGAGTTCTGAAGCTAAAAAACAAAGATCACTGTTAAAGTTGAAGAAAATTATAACACAACGCGGTAGAAAAGAGTCGTATGAAAAAAGAAGTTATGTACTTACCATAACGTTGCATCTGTGTTGTCCAGTTTCATTCTTCCTCAACGTATGGGTTCTGATCCAACTCGGCCATTATTCTAGCTCGTGGCCACAAACAAACTCTCCAGCTCCTTCCCTACCCATAATGCACCACCCCTAATATCCCTCAGATCTTGTTTGCAGCTTGACATGAAGACCACAAAGAAATGTCATACTTAGAGTTCAACACATGGGACATGCGGTGCCCCAAGAATTTTATTCCTCCAGAATTCACTTGTGATAAATGGAGAGGGATGGAGGGTACATAACTTCTTTATCTCATGTTGCTAATGTTCATTCTTCCACAACTTACGGGACAGAGTCCCCAGCTATCTAAATTCGTGGGTGGATTTTAATGAAGGATATTCCTGAGCACAGTTGAGGCAAAGGTCTCTCTTTCTCTCAAGACCAGCTCCTATTTGCAATGAATGATAAAGGTATTAGGATTTGACCAAGTAGTTGTCCCATAACTAGACTCCTTGCGTAGTCTAGACTGGAATAAAGTGGAAGTGGTCATAGGTGTAGTTGAAAGAGCCTGTATTGGTTTGTTAGGAGGAAATTCAATTTAGTGGAGATAAACAAAATATAATCTATCAACCGCTTGGTTACAGTTACGTTTGTGACCAATTTGTCCATTTGTGATGTGTCAAGGAAGAAAGAGAAGAATTGATCTGTCTTCCTAAGTTTTTAGTTCTGTGCAGGTAGAAACATTATCTATAAACTTCCAATAAGCACAACATATACCCTTGTTTATTTGGAGCATCTGGGAAAAATAATGGCAGGTGAATTTGGTTGGTTAATGCTGGATTCTGACACTGCCCTCAGTAGGGAGGAAGCATCAGTACGTGAAGTGTCCCTATTCATGTGGAAAACCAAGGTGGGGACTTAAAATATAATGCTTGAAGTTCTAACACTATCCAATGGAAGTAAATGCAACTAAAAGGATAGACTTCCAGGTAAAGAATTTTAGATTACATTTGGCTGTAGTTTGAAAAGAAGACTTGTGTCAAAGTTGGCCATACCAACTCTATCTCACGGTGGTAAGGGACCTTTGTAAGGAGATCTAAGTAGAAGAAAACCATTAAAAATGCTTTGCAAAGTCTAGAGAAAGTCAGAGAAAAATTCTGCAAATCTACATAGAAATCTGAGAAAGGCTGTGAGTGGAAGTTAGACATTCGATAAACTAGCACCCTCTGAAAATAAACTGGCTAGAAATTCAAGGACAAAATGTATCGTAGCTGTAAAAGGTTCTACCTGATACTGCTCTACTCAACAAATATAAAATCCTGTGTTTTATTTTATATGCTTGATCGAGCGTTTGTTTTGTGGATTATTGCTCTTCCATTTGTGCAAAGATAAAATCCTCTCCATGGATTTCTGTAGAGATTCCTTGTATAGAGTTGCCATAGGAAGGTAACATAATGGAATGGATGGGTGAAAAAGAAAGCATAGTTTGCCTGGCTATCAATATAATGAGAAAAAACACAGTTTTAGGTTAGAGATGTGCATGTGAATCAAGCCTGTCAGGTAAGGCAGCAGTTCTGTAGACAAATCTAAAATCAAAGGTGAGTATGGAAAAAAAGAGGTCAAAGGAAGAGGAACCATCTTAGATAAGATCAGTAAGATACAGTGAGGATGGCTTGTTCTTCAATGTGACCGCTTTCTGAAGTATTCTTTATTAAGATGCATTGTAAGTGCCTATCATGTTTCATATTCTTCCACCTTGTTGTACATGTTTAGTTTGCATAAACTGTTTCTTCCATTTAAATATGCAATTTCGTTTGCCTCAAATCTGTACTCCTGGGCACAGAATGAAAAACTCTCCTTATGATAAGTGAATGAACAAATAAATAAATAAATAAATCATGTCCGGCACTTTGATGCTGGGACACAATCTGTGAGGAAGTAAGATGGACCTGCTCAAGCTGACAACTATCAGGTTGAACTTCTTCAGAAAATTGGCTACAATTACAAAATGGTTGGAAGAAAATTGCCCATTGCCACACCTTCAGTATATGTAAATTGGCCTCCTCGGTGGCCAGATGCCCTGAACAGCATCTCCCAGGAATTGTCCACTCCATCCAATCTGGGAAGCATCCATGGTCACTGTGACCTTGGGCAGAGAAAGAACAAATGATGAGCTAGCACAGTTGTTTTGACTGCATCCACACGGAAAGATAAAGATAACAATAACTCAGTTAAGCAGAGGTCATCAACATAGGTTGCGAGAGAGTTGATCATTGTGTTCATAGTATCTTCTCTTAACAAGGAAGTAGGACTACTGCCATTGACCCCAGAACTTGCAGAATCAATCCTATTGATATTCTGGTACTACCAGACATTTTCTGAGCTACTGTTTGTACTCTGTAAAGGGGTAGAGAAACTAGGATAGATACAGTGTTGAAAAAGTGTTCCTCTAAACTCTAATGTGTAGGTTGGTTTGAATTGTGACTTGTTCATAGGTTAGTACTAGGCTAACTGCCCTTTGGGCTATTTGAAGCCTAGCCAGTTACCCTATATGAGAATCAAACCCTGCACCTTGTGTCTTTAAGGTAAACACCGTAAGCATTATGTCATCCTCCCACCACTGATGGATATCCCAAATTGTGAACAAGCCTACTGCACTTGATCTCAAATTTCCACCAGTAAAAGCTTGGTCAGAGCAGTAATGAGCCAGTTGTCCCAAAATGGAAACATGTGGGAGCCTTGCAAAGTTAAGTGAGATGCCAGTACTTGGTGAACACTTTGGGGCCTGTGGTTAGACTAAAATGCTGGACTCTGAACTGGTAATGACTGGCTCCCAGTCTAAATTTTAACTACTTCCTGGATAGTCTATTCATTGTATGTGATAGTAGTAATCCTGAAGGTCAAGCAATCTCTTCCAGATGTCCTGCTCAGAAGTGGAAAATTGGACTGAACCAAGACTAATTACGACTTAGTGTGCCGAACAGAATTGTTCAACACATGGAGACTTAAAATCAATCACCAGTATCCTATTTTATTTAGGCACTAGAAGAATATTGAGTCAGTTACAGATTCTATTGGTCAAGAGGGAACTTTCGGATGACTCTAAGCTGCTTCTTGGGTAATGGGGGTGGAATGGAAAAAGGGAATGATATAATCTCAGCTAAAGGTTCTCTGCAAGGAAGTGTCCTTCGCTATGATTAACCATGCTTCCTGGTGTAGAGATAATAGATTCCCGACTGTGTGCAGAGGAGGACAGTGAGGTCTACTTTCAGAAGTGCTGGCAGTGTCTAACAGAAGAAGTATCTCTAGACTTCCAGAATTGTGGGAGCTGTCTGCCACTGGGGGATTTTCAGCAATTATTGCTCCCTCCTGTGCCTAGGGGCAAACTATCTTCGCTTGTGTCCTGTAAGGGACCCTGAGACTTCTTTTAACATATACCTACACCTCCTGATTGATTACTGGGAAAAAAACATTGAAGGGATGGAAAAAGGGGTGCCCACGGCAGATTGGCCCCACAGGAAAGAACGTAAAGACCCTAACTAAAAACAACTGTCAAAGGTAGCACTGATGAAAAACGACTTGAAAGACGGCACAGAATCATTGAGGCCCATTCCAGGCACGTCTCCTGATGGAAATGCCTGAACCCACAGCCTTAGAGACACCTTCTGCAGTATGCAAGATGAACCTCATGGACAAACAGGATATTGTCTGCAGGGTAGCCGGAGAGAGACTACTGAGGATGAGCATCAGCAATTTTGGTTCTAGAAAATAAATTAGATAGTCCTTTAATGAAATCTGTCTGTAGCCTCTTAAAAGGTACTTTAGGACTGAACAGCTGTGTAAGTGGTGTAAAGTGGGTAGGATCCAAAAATCCGCCCTGGGTACCACGTAAGAGAAAAGTGACATAACCGGGGAAAAACTCCCCTCTATTACTCAGAACCAGAGCTTTCAAGGAAGGAAGTTAAAAGGTCGGGACCGAACTAAAAAACTTAGATCTGGTGTTCCAGACCCATTCTGATAAGAGAGTAACTAAAAAGAAATGGTCAGGTATATCTAAAGAGTGAATGACAGTACCCTTCTTTTATCTGATTCCAAACATCTCTGGGTGTACCACTGGCTGGGTAGTAAAAGGGGGCAAATTAGACTTTACAGACACTCACAAATCCACGAGAGGGCTGAATTGGTAAGATCCCCATCTGGATTTGAGCTGCAAAAAATTTCACATTATCTTATCCACATTCTGAAAAAAAAAATTGAGCAAGAAGGGAAAATTGGAAGGAAAGGAACTAATCACCACAGGAACCAAGCCCATCGGATCCAAAGAGGGTTCTAAAAGTTTTTGCATCCCAAGAGTTCGGATGCAAAATCTTTCAAATTCTGTGGAATAATATTTGTCTGTCAGATCTGAAGGCTTACGATCCATTGAAGAAGTAACAGCAAACCAATCAGATCCGAGGAGGACTTGAGGGCCAAAGAAGCACTAGGCTTTGGATTCAAAGTCTTTCTAGCTTTTCTCTACAATTAAAATTCATCTATCCGAGCCGAAGGTTCTAAAGGTTTTGGACTGGAAGAGCTTGGATCTGAAATCTTTCAAATTCTCTCGAATAAGATTTCTGCCTGTTGGATCCAAGACTTAGGAAGTAATGTAGAAGTAACAACCAAAATATCTGTGGATCCATGGAGAAATTAGGATCCAAAGAGGACCCTAGGGGCTTTGGATTAGAAAAAATCTCCTAGTTTCCCTGGAGTTAAAAGTCTTGTCTGTCAGATCCGAAGGCTTAGGATCCGATGGAGGATGAAAGTGCTTTGGATCTGGAGAGCTTTGATCCAAAATCATTCCATGTTTCCATAATAAGACTTATGTCTGTCAGATCCGAAGGATTAGGATCTAATGCACAAGTAACAGCAGACCTGTCAGATCCGAAGAAAACTTAGGATCCGAAAAGAGCCCCAAGGGACTTTGGATTTGTAATTATCGTCTGAAGATAAAAATTATGTCTGCCGGATCCGATGACAGGAGTGGAACCTGTCAGATCTGAGGAGGATTTAAGATAAGTGATCTTAAAGAGATGTCGGATCCGAGGTGGCTGGATCCAAACTCCTTAAGACTCTCTCTCTCTTCTTTTTGGTTTATAATGAAGATGAAGGCAAAGAATTTGAATACCTGGAGCTTTTGAAGGGTCCTTGAATATTGAACTCTAGTAATGTTCTGAAAACAAAGGCAATTAGAAGCAAACCTTTCAATATTAATTATTAATTTATTTCTTTTTTTGTTCAAGTTGTGAAGAACTGTGTGGTCAGATCGGACATAGCTTTGGATGCAGTTTTTGTTTCGTTTCAGTTCTTAAGAAGCAGAGACTAGAGAAGCCGAGAAACTAGACCTTTTGACAGGTCTTTACATTTTGTATGGGGGGGGGGGGGGGGTTAGAGCTCCAGCAATGGCTTCGGAAAAAGGAAGGTGGCAGTAAAGCCTTTAACATCAGCTAATTCTTTCCTGTCCACAGAAACTTGCAATAAAAACTGCAGTCCTAAACAATATAACTAAGGTTGTAGCAATGGAATTTAAAGAACTACAATACATGTTGTATATAAAAGAAATACTGATTTATAAAACAGTTCAAAAGGTAAAAGGTAGGAGAAGGAGAAAAGCTGATAAACTCGACTACAGATTAAAACTGAAGAAATAGTAATTCATTAAAGTTAGAAAGAAAAAAGAAGAAGAAATAACTTATCTTTCACAGAAAACTTGAGAGCTGGAGGTGACCAAGTCTGAACTCTAAAGCGGCAAATGAGATCTAAGGAATGTTAGGGGTGGTGCATTATGGGTATGGTAGGAACTCAAGAGTTTGTTGGTGGCCATGAGCTAGAATAATGGCCGATGTCAGATCCGAGTACTGGATCTGAACCAATATGTTGAGGAAGAATGAAAATTGACATCAGATCGGTAAATTAAAAAAATACATATGGATCACATCAGTTAATCCACAAACTGAACAGTATTTTATAGGTCCTATGGTTAGGTTCCCGGGTCCCACTCTCCACCTACCAGCATTTGGTACCTTTGTCCAATTGCATGCCAGTGAATATATATGTATTCTGTAATGACACAGTTCATTTGTCTATAATAATCTGCCACTCTCTTTTTTAATAAATGATAAATGTTATATACTAGTCCATCTTAAAGTGCCTGCAGCAAATGAGGGCAGCTGGAGAACTGATCACTCACTGGAGGACAGAGGGAAGGTACTTCTGTTACATCATGGAGGCTCCTCTTTACAGATTAAATGACAAAATAAGAACACTATCTGTTATATGCAACAAAGATGCTTCCCATGGCTGGTTTATTCCAAAGTAGTACAACTACCTGAACAGGAGCCAGAGAAGCATATTAGGAACATTCAGAAGGCTGCACACTTATAAGTATTAAGCAAAAAGAGGTGTGACAACATCAAATCCCAATCCTGCCCAACAGCCACATATCACCACATCCACTTTCACCTTCAAAACTGTGCCTACATCCTATATAAAACTACTCTTAAACCAAATTCATACCATGCTCTACTTCAGCTGATGACTTTCTACGCAAGTATGTTAAAACACCAGCCAATACCATTACCTATCTTGTCTCAATCCTTATCAATAGGTCAGTCCAGGAATACAATTTTCCTCTCTCTGGAAGAAAACTCACAAATTATCTCTCTACACAAAGGAAGAAATTCAACAGACATTAACTTTAGACCTACAGTAATCTTATCCCCCTCTCTAAAATACTTGAAAAATGTAATCAGAAACAATTGCTGAACTACATCTTGTAGAAGAACTCCTATTCCCCCCATAACATGGCTTCCATCCCTCCCATAGTACTAACACTTCAGTTCTACCCTTTATAGATACTGTCAATAAAACTAGAGATAATGGCAAACTAGCCTTCTCCTTATTACCAGACTTGTTTAAAGCCTCTGACAATTTGTCACAGCAAACTTGTACTTCAAATGTCCTCACTAGGTCTATCTCAGCCTACCCTTCTATAGTTCAAAGTTACCTGTTCAACAGATATCAGTCAGTAAAATTGCTCTCCACCTCCTTTCCATACCTCCCACGCGTGTCCCACAACTCTCTATCCGTGGTCCCCTCCACTTTAACATTCTCACTAACACCCTCCGCACATCCACACAGCAGGCCTTCCTAATACAATAACATAACATAACACTCATGTACATCTGACAACCTGGCAAATCTCAAAAAAAAATTACTCGGGGAAACTTTAACAGCCACTGAAACAAGGCTTTGTAACTCACAACTCATGCTCAACTCCCTCCCCCCCAATAAAAACCAAATAAAAGTTATGCACTCACCATGACAATGCATCTGTGTTGTTTGCTTTAGTCCTTCCTCAACTGATGGGTTCTTAGATTCGACCTCAGACACTTCTAAAGACTTGGCTCTTTAGCTCAAGCTCCTCCCTTTACCCATAATTCACCTTTCTAGTCAGAATTACTTCAGATCGAGTTTGCCCTCCCTTCAGTCTATACCATGTCTAAAACAGCTATCAAGTGGGAACAAAACAGTGAAATGTTAAACAGCATCCCAATGGGAAAAAAGGAAAAGACAAAGGAGGAAAGGGCTGGACCTCATCAACAGTCAGACAATATCCTCAGACTGAACTAGAAGACTAGGAAATAAAAAAAAAAGTTTAAGTAGGAAATGGGTTGCTAGGTGGGAGGCTGAGGAAGGATGACAACAGACAGCACAGATGCACAATTATGGTGAGTACATTATTTTAATATCTGATGTTGTCTTTTTTTGTCCATTCCTCAACCGATGGGCAGAGTGCCCAGTTAGAGAAACCCGGGGTGATCTTCAAGGAAGGATATTCCAGAGTACAACAGGGCCAAATGCTGCTATATTCCTAGACCTTTCTCATAGAATCCTTCTGAGAGAATATGAGGATATGTTTGACTGGAGATGAAACCCTAACTAGCCATCAATGGAAATGGAGAAACCATGTGGTCAATTTGAGTGTGCAAATTTCTGGGTGAGTTATTCCTGATGGATATGAAAGAAGATTCTGGTTCGGATCCAACATCCAAGAAGGATGCATGAGATAAGGTCACAAAATGGGGAACCATACTTGTCGAGGACAGAAAGGAGCAATGAGGATTACTTTGCGCTTCTAGTAATATGCCTTCAGTAGAAATTTGGGAATTAGAGGAGTAGGAGGAAAAGCATAGAGGAGCCCAGGGGACCAATCGTGGACTAGAGAGTCTCTCAGTTTCTCACCCACTGGGGGAATTAGGTGAAGTACCTGCTGCACTGGCAGTTGAGAAGGGAAGAAGAGAGATTGTAGCATGGTTGGCCCCCTTGATGGACATCATTTCTGCCACCACAGGGTTGAGAAAGCACTCACAAGTTAGTAAGATAGACCTGCTCAATTTGTCTGCTAGCACCCTGGACTTCCATGGTATATGCTTTACCAAAAGAAAGTGGACAGAATAAATCTCGACATGCAGAGTAGGACTTGGATCCACCCTCTGCTTGCTGATGTACCAGACAATCAACATATTGTCTGTCTGAATGGCAATCATCCTTGGAAGGAGAGCATCATGAAATACCTGCAACACTAATAGGACTTCTCTCATTTGTAGGACACTGATGTGAAGACTGGACGCCAACTAGGACCAAGGGCCTTGGACCGTCCTTCCCAAGTAATGACTCCCCACACCCTAATTGGGAGGCGTCCGTAGTCACTATGGCTGTGGGTGGTGGAAACATAAAAGGGCGGCCTTGAGAAACTTCTCTTGTGGTGATCCATCAGGTAATGTGTTCTTTGCGGATTCCTGCAATTCATATTGGAGTAGAGACAGGGTGTCGTCTGACAGACCACTGTACTGCAAACAACCACTGTAGTACCCTCATGTAATATCTTGCTAAGGGTATTAGAGTTATGGAGGCTGCCATAGATCCCAGGAGCTGTAAAATCAACCTTTCCAGCAGGGATGGAAGAGAGAATATGTGGGATGCTTGATTCTGTAAAGTATTTATTCTTCAGTAAGGTAAACTTGGGATTTGTGTAACTATGAGCAGAAGTGAAGAAACCTCCTGGATCACCGGTCTATTTTGATGTGATAGTACACATCTTGGAGATCTATCGAGCACATGCAATCGTCCTTGCTCAGAAAAGACAGAATGGACTGAACCATGACCATTTGGAACTTGGACAGTTTGACATATTGGTTTAAGTTGCAGAGGTCTAAGATAGGTCTTAGATGCCAATGTTATCTGGTACAAAAAAGAACCTTGAGTAAGTTCCAAATCCTTGTTGGTCGGGGGGGTGGGGGGGTGGGGGGCATTTGAATGACTCTTTTTTTCCAGCAGTTTCTGTATTTCTAAGGCTGCTGCTTTTCTCTGAGTAGAATGTCGGGAAGCTTTGTAGATCAATTAGGGAGCTGTTGAGAAAAGGGTATGTAATAACCTCTGGGAATAATCCCTTGCATTCAAGTGTCTTTGGTGATGGCTGTCCAGGTTTGTGGTTGCACGGATAAGCATCCCCCCCCCCCAGGCTGCCTCCAGAGCACATCAGTTGGGCAACCCTTCAGGAGCGCCGATAGGATTTCTTAGAGAAGGGACCTGTAAAATCCTGATTTTGCAAGCATCCTCTGCCACAAGGGCATTGTCTATTGTTGGAATTTCCCCCTCTGGCACTGGGGGGGGGATATGTCCCCATAGGAGTCCTGGGAAGACACAACAAAATCCAAGGCAGTACCCCAAGCAGATCCATGTAATAAATAACTTTAATACTCAAATTCAATTGCAATAAAAGGCTCTAACACAAGCCACACACAGTCAATGTTAAGAGCGCTTTCACTTTGTAAAATACAAAGCTTCATCAGAACTGAAAATCTATTCTTTCAGGTGCATTAAATAGTCACATAGTAAATTGACTTAAAGAGACCATTCGTCCCCTTAAATACCATGTTTAAATATATTAATGTTCAAACTTCATACAACTTTAAAAATAAGTAATTCAACAATACCATAATTTTAATTTTCCTATGTAGATCTGTAATAATAAATTCATGCGTAATAAATAATACGTAATAAATAACCCCCCACTAAAAAATGAATAAAATAGTGAGAAGTATTGAATACTGTGAAAATACAGTCATAGCTTAGCTTGTCTTAATTTCAATACATTGTTAATACTAATACAATCGTTAAGACCAGGAAGTCTGTCAGCGTCAGTTTATAACTGCCAGAATAACTCCCTGAATTCAACCTTGGACTCCCAGTTACCACCACGGGGGTCAGTGACTACCTGTTCCACTACTGCAAACCTAATGTTCATGTTTTTACAGACTAAGGAATGCTTGTAAAAGGCATTAGATTCCTTACTTTTGCTAATTTCGTAAAGATGTTCATATATCCTCTTCCTAAGGGTACATACAGTTTTTCCAATATAAAAACTGTTACAAACTACATAAATTCCTATGTAAATTAACCCTTTCGTACCACAGTTATAATGTTTAGAGGCTGTCATCCTAATACCTCTAGAGGGAATCCGTATATCACTGCCTTCAAGAATAAACTCACACTGACGACAGGCACCACATTTAAAAGTACCTCTTCTTGACCTCACAGTCCTCTCTAGGTTTACATTCTTTTTCTCAAACATATCCTTCAAATTCATACCTCTCCTTCTCACAAAAGAAGGGTGTGCTGTGTCCTCATTCACTTTCAAAATGGGCCAATACTTTTTAATAATCTCTTCCACTCTACATGATGTGGCAGAAAAAGTGTGTGTAAAAGCCACATCATACTCAGCTCTATTCTCATGATGTGTTGTCTCATCCGTGTGTCCTAAGCCTATTAATGGAAAAAACTTACTGTCCCTATTTTTAATAACTTCCTCAACTAAATAGTCTATCATAGGTTTAGGGTATCCTCTTTCTAAGAAGAGAGCTTACAATCTTGATCTCATCTAGAAATGCAGAATAAGTACTAGTCATTCTTGATGCCCTTATCAACTGACCTTTTACTATCCCTTTCTTTTGGTAATATGGGTGTCCACTCTCGAAATGCAAATAAGTATTAGAGAAAGTGGGTTTCCTATATAACTAGACTGAAAACAATTATTCATTGTGTCCTTATATATTGTAACATCCAGATAATTTATACTAAAATTGTCAATGGTATAAGTAAAAGTCAGAAAATCAGTAGAATTGTTCAAATAGAGCATAAATTCCGTAAATTCTCCTTTTGAACCCTTCCATAATAAACAAATATCGTCCAGGTAGTGGGTGTAAAAGATGATATGTCTCCGCCAGTCAGTATTAAAGACAAAATTCTGTTCCCAATAATACAGAACACAATTAGCATATAAGGGGGCACATGCTGCCCCCATTGCTACTCCCTTTCTTTGTTGATAGAAGTCCCCATTAAAATAAACAAAATTTTTTTTCAAAATCGTTTCAGTAAATTCCATAATCAAATTGATAGTATTGCTGCCTAATCCTGTTTCAGTGCACAAAATTTCTCCAAACCGCTCTAGACCTACCTCGTGTGGGATACTTGGGAATAACTCTACTACATCTATAGTAGCAAAAGTTATATCCACATCATATTTGTCATTGATTGTTCTCCTCAAGTAATCCCAAGAATCTTTAGTTATGTGAGGAACAGAGTTAATAAATTTTTTCAGCTGGGAGTCCACGAAAATCGCTAAAGGTTCAGTGATACTACCAGCTCCTGCTACTATAGGCCTAAATTTTAATTCATTAATCCCTTTGTGCACTTTAGGGATCCCAAATATAGCAGGGACCCTAGGATTCTCTACATACAAAAAATTAAATAATTTCTCATTAATACTTCCTTGCAATAAATGGTCTGACAAATAATATTTAATTTTGGAATAAGAAATGTTAATTTAATTATGGGAAACAGTATAATGTTCTGAGTCCTGTAAAATATTGTGTATATATGTATCATACTCTTCATTATACATCAGGACCAACCCTCCCCCTTTGTCCGGCTTCATCACTCTACAATTTTCGTCCTTTAATTATTTCAACAATTTTTTTTCTTCTTCGGACAAATTGTTACTAAAATTATCTTTGTTATTAAATTGTCTCACCTCCTTCTCAACTAACTCTTCAAAAATTTTTAATGATGAATTAATAGTTGGGTTAAACAAACTCTTTCTGGACATTTCATCGTGATTTAGATGTGTACCTTTAAAATAAATTTGTAAATTAAGCTGTCTAGTGAATAACTTAATATCAATTAATGTGTTTACCAGTGTGCCTGGACATGTGGGAATAAAATGAAATCCTTTAGTAAATAAAGTAAAATAAATCTCATTAACTACTAAATCTGTAAAATTATAAATAGTAAAATTATTCTGTTTACAGATTCTTGAATCCACCTCATTTTGTGTCATATTCTGGTTAGCATCCCGATTTTGCAAGCATCCTCTGCCACAAGGGCATTCTCTATTGTTGGAATTTACCCCTCTGGCACTGGGGGGGAAATCTGTCCCCATAGGAGTCCTGGGAAGAGCCGTATGACTTCTGGAAACACATTTTCATGCCACCTCTCTGCTTCTGGGAAAAGGTCCTTTAAAGTGTAGAACAATGGATCCCTACAGCAGCTAAGGTCTTCCTGTCTTGTTCACTGCTGGATTAGGTTTCTTTAATCTAGGGGCAAATAAGGTAGATCCAGCAAATGAGTAGGAGTCAACAACTAGGCAGGGATCAATGGCAGGCTCACTGTTCTGATGGAAGAGTGAGCTGGTAAAACTCACAACTAAATTTTGGTCCAGAGAAACTTCCTCATCATCCTGTCTACATCAGCTTTGGTTAGACTCCTCCATGACCTGAGGGATGATGAAGTAGAGGGTGGCCTGAAAGTTCTTCTTGGGATCTCCTGGAGAAAGGGTGAATGGATCCGAGAAGGAATTGGGTCTGGACTGAAGGAGCGTTGAGCGAGAGATTTAGATTTTGATCTTGTTGGATCTGATGAGCCTGATGGATCTTACAGTTTAGACGTTTTCTTGGGTGGAGCCGAACTTGAAACAGCAGAGGGAGACCAATCAGGGGATTGTTTCCTGCCCTCTTTGCCTTTGCTTAATGTAACCCACTTAGCCTTCACAGGAGGCTTCTTGGAAAGTGGAGGGAGCTCCAGCAGAAGTTGAAGAAGTGTATGGTAATATATCCTTGAGGACTAACTTGTGGAGTTCAACCAAGGCACAGTGGTTGAAACCCACACAGATTTCACAATCAACATCCAAATGGGCAGAGCCCAAGCAATACACGCACTTCTTGTGGGCATCAGAGTTGGGGATCTTGTGCCCAAAGGAGGTGTATTTTTTAAATCCTGTTGGCTTATCTGACATCATAACTACCTAGAAGGCCGAAAGAAGGAAAAGGAAAAATAGGAGAGACTACCAATGATGGCAAAAACAGGTGCAACTACCAACAATGATAATCAGAGAAAGTACCTATACAAAGGTAGCAGTAGGAGAACAAGTTGACAAGGACACAAGGCCTAGTACTATAAAATAAGAATAAACAGATTTTTAATCAATATGTATAAATACTACTGAAGTAGAAAGGGAGGAAGAAGAAGAAAGGGGGTAGTATGAAAAATAATAAAATCACACTTATCCGAAAAACTCTGTCTGAGCTACAAACACTACATCCATTCCCTGAAGGGGCAAATGTGATCTGAAGTAATTCTGACTAGAAAGGAGGATTATGCCTTTAAAAGTGGCTGAAGTCAGATCCGAGACCCCATCGCTTGAGGAATGGATGACAAAGACAATATCAAATCTACTACTTTCCCCCCAAAATCATTCTCATGAAAAAACAAAATTTGAAAAACTCTCTCTTAATAATACAACTGGAGTCACTTCTCATAGCAAATTATTAGGGATGACAGTGGATGACAATCTTAAATTTGCCTACATATACAAAACTGCATAAAAAAGGGATGCTTTACACAGCCAAACGTTTTCTCACCAATGCAACTAAAATTACACTCGCTACTTTATGGTGCTCTCATCCTTACTAACCTCCAAGCATCACACAAATCAAAACTTGAACAATGCTATAATAAAGAGGGTAAATTTGCAGCAAATATATCTTTCAGAACCCACCACTGTATGGCACTAAAAAGCCGAAATTAGTTAGAACTACACCATCAACCAACATTACATAGCTTCTTAACACCTAGAAAATTATCCAGCATCCATCTGCTTGTACAGCACTAAGTACCATTCTACACCACTGTGTTCCCAATCGGTCATTATGATCCAATTACCCTCCTGTTGAGAAACCCATCAATTCCATTGGGCATGTCTATACTCATACCATGCTGCTAAGGCCTGGAACACCTTACCCGTATCCATCAGGTCAATACCGTCCATTCAGGGCTTTAAAACAATTCTGAAAAACTTACTAGCCAAAATCTGGCTCTGTTTTTGCTCAACCCCAGCATAAACTATAACCCTAAATATGAGCAAGTACCTATTCATACCTCACAGCGGATCTACTTCAATAGATTGAATTACCAGAACATCAAAATTTAAATAGCCGAGATGAAAAAAAAAACTAAAGCTGAAAAGAACAACTGTTAATGCCAGAAATAATATGAACAAAAGAGCTACTGCTGATGTCACACAGAACTTTGACCCTCTGACTGTACATCGCAGTGGTTTCAAAAATCAGTTACTTTACTTAAAGAAATCATTTAGAGAAAAAAATGTACCTGTTTTAATGTTTATGAATGGAGATAACAGAACAGTGAGGATCTGTAAGTTTACCCTTTACTCCACTGTAGTGCGATCTTGGAGTTGGCACATATAATTTGCATGGGGTTTGGGGGGCACAGCTCCTCATATTGGGGGTGCAAGGGGCTTGCCCCCCTGCAAAAATATTGGAGACGCTAACATTTTGTTTGTAAATGACTTCTTTAAGTAAAGTAACTGGACTTTGTAACTGCGCTGCAATGAAGGTCAGAGTTCTGTGTAACATGGGCAGTAGCACTTTCGTTCTTATTATTTATGGCATTGTGAACGGTCGTTCTTTTCAGGTTTTGTTTTTTTCGTCTTGGTTATTTAAATTTTGATATTCTGGTGACTCAATCTACTAAAGCAGATCCCTTACAACACCTTACTCTCTCCCTTCTTCACTCACATCCTTAATTCAATTTATCTCACCTGACTCCTTCTAAATATGCCATAAGACTTTTTTCTTTCACTTCATACTGCAATTCCTGTTTGTATTATACTAACTTACCTTTAATTTCTCTATAAACTGGCTAAAGGTTCTCTAAACAATAAATCATTGTCATGTAAATTGTATCTATTCTTACCTATTCACATTATGTCTAATTTGGCATAATTATTTAAACTGTAGATGTTTTTGTATTATTCTTGAAGATTGTAAAATTATTGTTCCTAAATGTTTTTTGTAATACTTTGGAGCTTTTCTCCCAGGGCATCTACTGACAATGGGCATCTACCCAGTCAGATTTTCCCAATAAGCAAATATCAATAAATAAATGATTTGACTCCAGTGCTGCACAAAGGGACCAGTGCCACTGAATGATGTGGATCCTAGGACTGCACTGACCAAGCCGACACTGTAAGCAGTAAAAGGCAGAGTCAACAGGCAAACAACCAGTGGCACTGTGGACCCTGCTACCACTGAAGCTCTCATTTTACAGGCACCTAGTAGCAAACTACAAGACAACCGCAGCACATACACCCTCTGATTCAGGTCTTCCCTTGGAAGAAGCCAAAGTCTCAAGAATAAGAAAAGTATAGCTGTGCAAATAAACTTACCATAACAGTAGATGTTCAAACAGATCGTTGTTCAGTAGTCTAAGCTATATTGAGTGTATACTGCAAAGGATCACACACCATAATGGCTGTAGAACATGAGAAGAGCAATATAAAGACAAACTCTCAGAAGTGACTTGCCTCAGAACAAGGAATGCTAGAGCTTTGCCATATAGGTAAATAGTAGGTGAAAATAGGAAGAAAGGACAACCCTCACCCTGGCAAAAAAAAAAAAAAGAGGGTGGGTGAGAGGACGGTATTTGTACTGAAACAGTGATTTATTCTGTGACAAAGGGAGATACTGCCAGCAAAGCTATCTGGAATTTTGTAAATAATTATATGTCATTTGTGAATATCAACATGATTCATATAAGATGCTTGTGTTACAAATGTATTAGAACTGTATGTCATGTATATATCAAACTATGTTTGGACAGACGTGTGTTGAAAATATATTTTATAAAGTTCTTGTGGTTACAATGTAACCACAGCATGCCCTAATGGAATAGAACAGAACTGTACATGCACTATTGTAGCTGTTTAAATGTATATATTTTAATAGTGAAAACTGGAACATAGGAGGTTAACTTCAGTCTAGTAAATGTCAGAAAAATAGCTGAAATTAATTACTTTATGGCAGCTAGAGACAGAAAGCCTATACTAGTGTGCTCTCTGCATTGTCTTTAAGGTGAAATAATTACTAGTTTTGAATGTGAAGTAATGCAATTGTTTTAGGACTTCCAGCATCTGCCAAATATCTGAGGTCTATGTATTTTTACAGGTAGATGCTAAATACTGCTAGCTCCCAGCAGTGGGGGTTTCACCTGGGATAGAATCAGATGACAAGAAATGATGTAATTCTGCAAACTATCCCAGCAGTAATAGCTGAGATATTAATTTGAGAACTCAGAGAAAGAGAGCATTCTGTATTCTGTCTTGGACCTGACAACATCTAAAAGATCCATTCACCATATCTGCCTTGCTCTTAAGTAGTTAACTAGGGTATAGTAATTCTCTTAGATTCAGTCAAGAATATAGTGAAGCATAGTTTAGACGTTTTTCTTTATTTATTTGAGACTGCCCTCCAATGTTGTTTTGAATCTTTCCTGTGATTTTGAACTCTGATGTCACTGTGAATATATTCAGAGTATTTTCTTGTTCTTTTATTATTAAATATATTTAAACCTTTCATTGTGGCTGATCTTAGTAGAGCTATTTAAGTTTTGAAAGTACTTGCATATTTATTTGGTGACACTGTGTATGCCATTCCTAATAGCCTTGCTCTTGGTCAAACTACCATTTGTATTAATATAAATATTACACAGTAAGATTGGACACCATTTGTTAAGGGCCTTAAAGTAGCTGATAAGGAGTTGGCTGGTAGCAGTGATAACTACCTTATAAGGAAAAAGGGGGCATAGCTAATAAACGTGTGCCAGCCTTTCCCAGATGTGTGTGTGTGTGTGTGTGTGTATATATGAGTGCGAGAGAGTGTGTGTAAATCAAATCTCAAAGAATGCATGTGTGTCAGCTACTTGGGCAGGGACATGAAGCACTGGTTGGACAGAGAGGGTGCTGGAGGTCTTTGCCTGGCCACTCAGCTGAGATCTCAACTGTACAGCTGTGCCAGTGAGGAGTTTTATTGGGGATCTGCAGAAAGAGGGAGAAACTAGCCACAGACTGACTGTGGTCCCTGTGTGCTTTTATGGGAAATGGTACTTGATGCAGAGAGCTGCATCTGGAAATACTGAGTGTACCTTGTTACCCTCCCAGTGTACATCCCCCACTGTTGCAAGTGATGAATATTGAGGCTTCTTGATTACTGGTCCAGTGGTGGGTCGCCACATATTCAACAATCTACTGTTATAGTCTGTTTACTTACATGTGTACTATGTTTGTCATTAGATCACTTTTGCAGTAATCTAAGCTATATGGGAAGTACCAGAGCTTAAAAGGAATAGGAGGGAAGAGGAGGATCAGAATCTAGGGCCTCTTGGAGAATATTTATTATTTATTTATTTATTTTATTGACATTTGTTAACCAGGAAAGTCCACTGGGCTTGAGACCCATTTTCAGTGGAGGCCCGGGGAGAAAAGCTCCAAGTTACATGAAAATCATTACATGAATTTGTAAGGAAACAGTTACTTATAAAGCAAGTGAAATAATACAGAAAACTATCTAAACAGTACATATGCTGTAAAAAGGCATAATACAGTAAAAATGGAACATTAACATGTAGAAAAAATTATACAATTAGAAATATTTAATAATACAGCTCAATTTTTTTTTGGGGGGGGAGTAGGAAAAGGGAAAAGGTAAGTGTAGTGGGAAGGTAGAATTAGAAAGTTAAACTTAAAGGTAGGATAGATATAGTTAGAATCTTATAGCTAGGTGGTGGGAATATGTAGATTATAGGTTGCATGTATTTAATGGTAGTATTAAACGTAGAAAGTGACAGAGAGGAGAAATGTGTTAAGATAGTTGTATAGATGTGTGGACTGGGATACTAAAGATTAGGGATAACACATATGGTGTAACAGTATGACATATACGGGTCTATATTACAAGACCGAAGATGCATTCTTTCGAATGTGTCTTGGTCGAACTTAAAAGGCTGAAAACGCAAAATATCTAAGTGGCTGTTAAGCAAATTCTTTCCCTGGGAAAGAATTTGCTTAGCTGCTTCGGTACTTTGCTGTTTTCGGCACTGTAGTGCTGTCTCGGAGTTGGTGTATTTAAGTAGGGGGGGGGGCAAAGCCCCCCACTTAATGTAATGTTTGAAATTGTTTTTTTTTTTGTTAGAACAGCGATCTTTTTCCCTTGGAAAAAGATCGCTGTTCTGACGCTTCGATATTGTAAGCTTTCAATTACATACGGTCGATTAACCACAGTTCGCTTTTTTAAGCGTTTGGTGATTTAATATAGACCCGACATATACATAAGTATATTTGCTATGTGAAACAGTTTTGCTAGATTAAGGAGGATCTGGATATGTGCTGCATGTGCAGCTGGGGTTATCAGTGAGATGTTGTTTTAGCTTTCTTTTAAAGGAGATTATGTTGTCTAATTCTGTAACTGATGAAGGGAGGGTGTTCCACAGCTTAGTTATGGAATAGGAATAGAGGCAGCTACCTGCTCTTTTACTAGGTTTTGACATTTTAAGTAGGTGCTTGTTGTTAGAGCGTAGATGTTTGGATGGGACGTAAGGTTCAATGATATTTTTCAGGGAAGGGCAACACTCGGGTTTATAAATGAGTTTATGGGCAAAGAAGTTGTGTGTAATGTAGGTAATGTGCAAATTCTAGCCACTTTAGTTCTCTAGTGGCCTGGCAATGGTGGGTTTGATTTGGTTGGGTTGATGCAAATTTTGCAATCTTATAATAACAGGACTGCAGTTTGTGTTGCAAAGAGTTGTGGAGACTGGTGAAGATAGGAGACCCGTATAGTAAGGGTGGAAGGAGAAAATTTTTTGAAAGTTTTATTCGGATGGATTTGTCTAAGTATTGTTTGTTCCTGTAAAGTTTGCCTAATCTGAAGTGAGTCTTTTTTATTGCGTTATTAATATGCAAGTCAAAGTTAAGTTTACTGTCAATAGTAATTCCTAGCAATTTGGCCTGATTTACTAACTCTATTTGGGTTTTGTTTATGGAGAATATAGTAAAGTCTGTGGGAACAGGTTTAGATGCAAAGATGAGTAGTTTAGATTTATTAGGGTTACGTAATAGCTGTGATTGGTTTAGCCAGAGTTCTATGGATGTAAAGGCCTTTTGTGTTAACTTTTGGAGGTCAGAGACGTTATTGGAGGTACAGATTATGGCTGAATCGTCTACATATTGTATGGTAGTACAGTCAGAGTGAACTTTATCTAGGTCATTTATAAAAATGTTGAATAGTAGGGGTCCTAAGACTGACCCCTGGGGCACTCCTATGTTATTTGAGAGAAAGCTAGAGAGGTTACTCTGCCATTTTACGGATTGCTGTCTGTTTTCCAAGTAACTAGTGAACCAGGTTAGGGTGGCATCAGAACATCCTAGTGATTGCAGTTGCTGGATAAGTTTGATGTGGGAGACTGGGTCAAATGCTTTTGAGAGATCAAGTAACAGGACTGATGTAAGCAGATTACTATGTAGGGCGTTATAGATGAAATTTGTGAAGGAGACTAGGGCAGTAACGGTACTGTGAGATGGTTGAAAACCATGTTGTGAAGGGGATAGTAGGCTGTTGCTGGTTACGGACCTAGAGAGAATCTAATGCATAGTGCTTGATAAATATGTGCACAGAAAACCAAGTTGCTGCCTTTAGAATATTTCTAGAGTCAACCCCTTTCTAAAAAGCCACAGACGCAGACAAAACCCTTGTACAGTGGGCCTTGACTCTGCCTGGAAGTTTTGATATGATGTGGATAACAAACAGCAATAGCATGAGACAACCATTTAGAAATTTTTCTTACCTTCATATGAAATAATAAGTTGATTAGAATTCCTGATGGTTTTTATCCTCCAACATAGTACGAGTTGCCTGTGGACATCCAGAATGTGTAGAATTTTCTCCTTTGTTGATTCTGGAAAAAAAAAACAGGGAAATAAACATCCTGACTCACTGTAAACTCTGAAACCACTTTAGACATATTGGAAGGACTGATTCTCAAAATTATCCCATTCTTGTGAAAGATGAAATATGGTTGAATCACTATAAGAGCATGTAAGTCGTATACTCTTCTTGCAGAAGTCACAGCAATGAATAATACTGTTTTCCAAGTTAAGAACTTCAAGTCAGCTTCATAAGCAGGTTCAAAAGGAAAAGTGTTAAGTTTCTTCAGCACAAAATTAAGATCCCAAGAAGCTACCTGTTTTCTAGGTGAATGGATATATAAAACCCATTTCAAAAATTGTTTCAATCTATGCAGGGAAGAACAGGGGATCCAGGAGTAGAAAAACTAAATGTGGGTGAAGCTCAATAAGAGTAAGAATGGCCAGAGGATAACTCACACATATACTGTATAACCAGAGGTGTTTGAGCTTTAAATGGATACTGGTTCTTGCTTTGGCACCAGCTATAAATTATTTTTTTCTAGCAGAAGGTTTCTTAGCCTCCTTAATACCTGCTGCACATCTTCAGAAAAAAAGGTGCTTAAAAGGTATCAAATGCCATCGTCTAGGTAGTAAACTGGAGAAACTTAAGTTTGTGGTGGATCAACAAACCCCAAGGGTGGGTGAATAAGTCTATTCTGTGCAGAAGCTTATGGTAATTGTCCTTAGCCATTTTCAATAGTAGGGAGAACCACTAATGTCCAAGTCAAAAAGGACTTAGGTTCATAGGGGTTTACTAGGCTAAAGACCACAATGGCCTTTTTAGGCCTAGCCATGCATCCCAAATCTCTGACAAGTTCTGGTGCATTTGATAAGTGTAAGCAGGGGCTCGGGAGATGAAATATTTACAAGCAGGACCCTGGGAGATGAACCATTTACATGTTGCCTGTGCCATTAAAGACGTAGGCGCCAAACCAGGGATGAATTTCTTGCTCCCCATCCAACTGTCCAAATCACACTTGAATTGGGTTAGGGAGGAACTGATTCACATGAATGGGGAGTCTGTTCCAGAGAAGGGGTAGTCTCTGGGATACATACCTGTCTCTTCAGCAGGTCCTATTTATATCACAGGCAGGGTTTAAATCTTTAGACCAGGTAATTCTGGTGCTGTCTGAAGGAGTTCCATGAAAGTGGGGTCTGACAAATGCCAGGCATGGATTTCCCCTCAACAGCTTATAGGAGACAGAATACAAGGATAGGGCCTTGTGTCTGCACAGGACATGTTATTTATGCCTTGTATTCTTTTAGTGAGGAACCTCTGGGGATGTCCCAGTTGATGGATATGCCTTGTAAGGTACATACAAGGGGGCATTGTACTCAATGACAGGTCTGATGAATGCCAAATACAGAGGAACAATGACTCCTTGGACCAATAAGCCATACTTTTGTTTATAAGTTGCTCAACACAGAATGATTTCTTCACTACTGTAGACAAGTGATGGTCAAAGGCTAGATTACTGCCCATGTGTCCCCAAGTCCCTGACTACTGCATCAGCTCTTAGGGGCATGTTGCCAATGTAGTAGTTACCAGGGGTAGACAACTTTCCAAAGGATACTATTATGCACTTCCTGGCATTTAGTTTTAGTCAATGGCTCTGGCACCAGATATTTGTGTGTCAGCCCTTCCTGGAAAATATTTGTGCTGTTGGGCGATCCAATGACAGCTCCTAATTTGCAGTCATCTGCAAATTTAGTCAGGCAGAAGCCACTGATGTTGGCCTTGACATCAGAGAAGTAAATGCCAAAAAGGAGCAGCCCGGGGACTGATCCCTGAAGGACTCCACTTGTTAGTGGCCTCTTTGTAGAGGCAGACTCGCCAGCTCAAACTGGGTTCTGGCTGTGAGCCAGCTGGCTATCCACTGGGTGACACAAGGATTTGTACCTAACCTCCTGAGTTTGTCAACAATTCCCGAGTGGGGGATTGTGTCAAATGTCTTGGCCAGGTGAAGGTAGGCAATGTGAACCATTTTGCCCTCACTCATTGTTTTGGTGACCTTCTCAAAGAAGCCCACCAGGTTCAGTAAGCATGACCTGCCTTTGATGAAACCAAATTGGATTGGGCCCAGTGTCTGGAGGTTTCCTATGTAATTCCTGATAATTTCCATGATAATTCTTTCCGTGGCTTTACATATCAGACTAGTGAGACTTATGGGTCTGTAGTTACCATGGTCTGTCGGCGACCCACCTTTGAGCAGAGGGATGACTGTTGCTGTTCTACAGTCATGTGACATGAAGCCTGCTTGGAGGCTACAGTTTAATAGAAATTCCAGAGGGCCTGATAGATCATGTTTCATGCTATTTAGAAGGCATCCTGGCCTACTGTCTGGACCCATTAATGCAGCGTTCTAAAGACTTATTCCCTAGTGATAGCAGGGGGAGTTATATTTGATATTTCCTGAGGGAAGGTTGATGGGGAGAGAGGGGTAAAGCTTGAGCTGAATTCGTCGGCCAGTAAGTTTGCTATATCTTCTGGCTCAGTATAGGTGGCTCCATTTATAATGAGCTCTGCACACAATTGTGTATTGCCTGTGAGGTTGAGGACATAGCTAAAGAATGCCTTGTGGTTGTACCTCAAATTTGGCTTTGGTAGACTTTATTTGTCCTCTGAGTTGTTAGTTTAGTTTGATGACAGTACTTTTATCCTGTTGGGTGCTGCACCTCCTATTTTTTTGCCATGGTTTTCTTCTTTTTGTTAAACAGCCTACTGATACTGTGATTACACAAGGATGGCTTGTTTTTTGAATTAGCTCTGTACTTCTTTTTGGTGGTTACAGCTGCCTCTATGCTGCTATTAACATGCTTGTATAGGGTTTTTGTGAACAGTTCTATGCAGGCAGCAGTGTTCTCAGGGTTTATGGGGGCTTGACATTTTGCCAGGTTATCACTTAATAGCAAGTAGGAAGTTAGCCTTAGGGTAATTCCTGAATATTCCAGAGTTAACTGGGGTTCCAGGTTTTATGTTTACTTTAAAGGAGACCATTTTGTGGTCTGACCTTACCAGAATAGACATTACACTAGGGGGTGTGCAGCACTCTCCCATATTAGTGAGGACCATATCCAGTATGGTTGCACCCCTTGTTGGTGTACTAACAATCTGGTCCAGGGAGTTTGTGTTTACAAAATTCAGGAATCTGTGCTTGTATATTTGGTGCCGTATATGATCGCAGTTAATAGTGGGGTAGTTAAAGTCACCCATGAATACAGTATTGAGTTGGATGGTGAGTGCTTACAATAAGTTTAAATACATGTTATGGGTTTCCTGGGCCATAGAGGGGGACCTACAGCTTGAAAGGAAGTGGTATTGGATTTTATCTATGGTGAACTGAACATGGAGAAGCTCAAATGCATTGTCCTGTTTGACCACCTTTGAGGTATATTTATTTTTGATGTAAATCGGGACACATCCACTTTTAGTTCCTCTCTGTGTAGCAGCTGGTGTAAATGTGTGGAAGACGCAACCTTGCACTGTCGGGTGTGCTCTCCGTGGCTTTAAACCATGACTCAGTGACCGCACAGACGTCAGCTTCTAGGGAGTGGAGTTTTTTGTTTAGACTTCTAGCATTGAGCAGTAACACCTTTAAATTTTCTTGGTTTTGATTTGCTATGTCGGAAGTACTTTCAGTTTGGCATTGCCTAAAAAAGGC
Organism: Protopterus annectens; assembly: GCF_019279795.1. Taxonomy (NCBI): domain Eukaryota; kingdom Metazoa; phylum Chordata; order Ceratodontiformes; family Protopteridae; genus Protopterus; species Protopterus annectens. The sequence goes on from NC_056732.1 coordinate 1,338,915,587, forward strand.
ACTATAGGGGAGGACAGTGTTTTAGCTAATACTTGAAAGTCTAGAGGGGAGAGGTGCAGACCATTCCTGGTGAAGCAGCATGGTCTATTAACCATCTCCCTCCATGCTGACAATTATTTCACCCCCTTAGAATGACACCAGAATTAAGCCAATTACTGAAGTCAGTCATCTTTTGTTCATATTGTGGTATCTTCCTTGGAGAAGGTAAAATGCTGCTCAGTGCTAGGCTCATAACAGCCTATAACACATATTCTCTTCTTATAGTCTAGAAAGATACATATCAAGTCATTTACACCCACATGGACTATGACTGAGGCATACTGATACTTGTGGTCCAATGACCTGAGTGCTTGTGTAATGCAGCAGATCCTAGCCCCTGATAAGGAGCAGACCATGACTTTTGTCTTACTCAGCCTGGTGAGAGGGACCATCAGTGTGTCTCACAATGAAGTCTTCAATTACTAGAATGTTGGATTTCATGGTGGCTTGCCTTATGGGCTTAGAAGTACAGGCTCCATGAGCTGTGGCTGTATGTGTTGATGTGGGTGTTTTGAAAGAATGCATTTGGGGTTTCTGAGGTTGTTTGTTATGGGTACTTTTTTTAGGAGGTCTTTGGAGTTTAGGAAGGTTACATTTAAGTGCCTCAGCATATGTGGGTCTATGTGTCTGCTTTGAATGGTCTGTGATGAGTGTAGTGTGTGTACTACTGACAATCTTAGTGACATTAGGATTGCTTTTATGTGAGAACTTTGCCTTCAGTGACATTGTGTAAATACATCTCACACACACCTTATCAATTTCCTTGAGAAATAACAGGCTGTCAGTAAACGAGACAACTTCTACATTACCTCAGGATGCCCATATCCATCAAGCTGGTAACAGAGGAAGTGGGAAAGTTCATATCCAAGGCAACAGACCCTTTTTCTTTTTGATTAGACAGTTGAAGTGAGAATTTAAAGAAATGTCAGACGTATCCGGTGTGCAACTCTGAGAGCAGTGCTCCTCACTGCAAACTAGTTGTCCTGCTGCAACTAGGTATTCGCGGAATTTCAATGATGCTTTTACATAAAAAATGTCAACTCAAGGTATCTGTGGCTATACAGAGTACTGCCAAACATATGAGGGGAAACTAACAAGTAGAGCCTGATGATTTATGGATAAAGTATTTAGGCAGATATTCTGAAGACAGAAGCTAATCAAGTATTATGTAGTAAAAAGAAAGAATTAGCTTGTTAAGAATGAGGAAAAGAGGGGAGTCACCTGAATGACTATTGCCTGACTACTACCAGGGGTGGTCTTACCACAGCTTTACTCTGCTGGGATACGACACTCCTTTGCTTCTTCTCTCACCAGAAGCAAAACAGTAGTACCAATCCCAATATGAGAAGCAGGCCACAGCCTGTTTGGTGATCCACAGTCTTATCCCAGATGATGTAAGGGTCCGTAGGCTTGTTGTAGCCTTTTCCTGCTAGATGCCTTGAATAGTAACCAAGGCAATCAGAAAGGTCAAGCACAGACACTCACTTCCCAACCAGAAAAAGTCAGGAATCTACACATTCTGCTCCTTCTCTCTTCAGAAGCAAAATATGGCCAGAAATTCTAAACTAGCACCTATGAATCAGTTATTAGGCTTTCTGGTGATCAGCAGTCCCCAGGAAATAACATTCCTATGCTCCTTCTCTCACTAGGAGCAAAAGAGAAGTACTAATCCCAAGATGACTATTAAGAGGCAGAATGTGGGCTCTGCATTAATTGTTGGTCTTGGAGCAGATGTTGCAGATTTTAAAGGTAAGATGGAAAATGAGTTAATACACAAAGAGCTGCAGTGTGCATTAAGCAGATATAGATATGAAAGCGGGCATAACTTAAGCTTTAGCTATCTAAGTGGAGAGCCACTAATTTTAAGAGAGAAAGATAGATTGTAAGAGAGGGGCACTTTGTATTCCGGTTTAAAAAAATACAGTGGGTGGACAATAAATTTAAATAATTGAAGGAGGGTGATTTCACAAAATTATAATTTTGTACTTACAATAGCCAATGAAAGGGGACAGGACAGAAGATATGTGGTCAAATTAACATAAGAGGCAGGCAACTAGAAAGACAGCTGAGTTTAAAAACACACAACCACCAAGGTGAAAGGGTGGGGAAAAACTTAATTTTTGTGTGACTCATGAGAGACACAGTTGTGGTCTCCTTCCTAGTTTAAATATGCAATTAAAAGCAGAATGCAAGTAAAACATAGTGTAAAGAAAATGAATCACAATATACAAAATAGAAGAATGCAAGAAAGCAACACAAAAATACAAGAAAGCAAAAAGAAAAAAAGAAGTTATGTACTCACCATAACGTTCCATCTGAGTAGGTAACTTCATTTGTCAGCAACCTGTGGGTATCGGATCCGACCCGGATTTGAGCTGGCAGCTTTCCAAGCTAGAGATCCGAGCTCCAAGATCCTCCCCCTTACCCATAATACCCTGCTACCTCCTTCCAATCCTCAGATCGCGTTTGCCCATCTATATAACCTCACAACGACAAAACAACAACTTGAAGAATCCTAACCTAAGGATTAACAAATTACCTGAGAAACCATCCTAGGGTTCAAGTAATCAAAGAACCAGGTTAGGGAGAAGGAGGGAGGGTCGGTTGCTGACAAATGAAGTTACCTACTCAGATGGAACGTTATGGTGAGTACATAACTTCATTATCTGAAGTAGGTAACTTCATTTGATCATCAACCTGTGGGACAGAGTCACCAGCTACCAAAAACCTGGGAGGTCCTCAAGGAAGGATATTCCAGAGCACTGCAGAGCCAGAGGCTGCCCTACCTCTAGACATTAAATCCAATTTATAGTGAGAGATAAAGGTATGAGAGGACGCCCAAGTAGCCGCAGAGCAAATGTCATCCAAGGGAACTCTTGACCAGAATGCAGCAGATGTAGCCATTGAGCGGGTAGAATGAGCATGAACCCCTGTAGGCTCCGGCAGGCCAGATAGTTTGAATGGGAGCAGAATGCAATTCGAAATCCATCTGGCCAGAGTTACCTTCGACACAGGCTAGGCTAAGAAGGGTTTTGCAAAGGAAACAAAGAGCTGATCAGACTTGCGGAATGCAGCTGTTCTGTGTAAATAAAAATGTAATTGTCTATGAACATCTAACAAATGAAGTTTGTACTCCCCTTTGTTTTGATAGTTAGGGAAAAAAACTGGGAGATTAATGGACTGATTGATGTTCACCTTGGAGGCCACTTTAGGTAGAAAGGATGGGTTAGTCCTGAGAGAGACCCTGTCCTTATGGAAAACAAGATACGGGGCTTTAATACAGAGGGCCTGAAGTTCTGACACCCTCCTAGCTGAGGTAATCGCTACCAAAAAGACAGTTCTCCAGAACAAGAATTTCAAATCAACAGAAGCTGCAGGTTCAAAAGGAGGTCCAGTCAGAGCCTGAAGGACCAAAGTTAGATCCCTCGGAGGGACGGGGTTCCTAGTAGGAGGTCTCAAGAGGAACGTACCTTTCAAAAAGGTCTTGCAAATCTTGGTGGACATGAGAGGATTGAGATTGTCCCCAATGTGAAAATGGGAGATGGCAGCCATTTGAACCTTTACAGTAGAAGAACTGGCTCCTTGCTGAAAAATATGAGATAGGAACTCGAGCACTGCTGGGATGGGAGCAGTGAAAGGGTCCAAATTCCTATGAGATGCCCAAATGGAAAACCGCTTCCATTTACTATTGTAAACCTTCCTGGTAGAAGGCTTATGCGCCGCTACCAGGATAGATCTGACTGCAGACGAGATACCGGGAGTCCTAGCAACTAATGGAACTGGATCAACCAAGCTGAGAGCTTGAGATCGATCAAATTCGGGGGTATCAATCCTGAAGGATGAGATATCAGATCCGGGATGGGATCCAAGATCCAAAGAGGAGCTATAAGATGAGACCGTAGGTACGGGAACCAGGCTTGACAAGGCCAGAATGGGGCTATGGGGATAATCTTGTCCCCCAACAGACGAGCTTTCTGTAAGAATTTTATCATCACCGGAAGAGGAGGATAAGCATAAAGAAGACCAGGTGGCCAAGCATGGACTAGAGCGTCTCTGGGGCTTTCCCCCGGAGGGGGAATTAGAGAAAAAAACTCGCTGCACTTCGCGTTGGAAGGCGACGCGAAGAGATCGCAGCAAGGCTGACCCACTTGCTGAAGATCTGTTTCACTACTAAGGGATTCAGAGACCACTTGTAAGGTGAGAGAATAGTTCGACTCAGTTTGTCCGCTAGGATGTTGGACCGACGCAGAATGTGCGTTGCTAACAGAAAACGGTTGGTGGATATCGCCCAGTCCCAAACTCTCATGGCCTCGCGGCAAAGAGGGTAAGACCTGGCCCCCCCCACCAATTTGGTGATGTACCAGACCACTGACAAGTTGTCTGACTGAATCGCAATAGTCCCTGGAGGGAGAAAGGCATGAAGGGCTTGCAACGCTAGAAGCACCGCCCTCATCTCCAGAACATTGATATGCAGAATGGTCTCTGTCTGAGTCCACGTACCTTGGACAGTTCTCCCCGCGTAATGCCCCCCCCCCCACCCAAGGCGAGAAGCGTCCGTGGTCACCGTGGCTTGGGGTTACGGCATAACAAATGGTCGACCTTCCCGAAGCTGTCGAGACTGGAGCCACCAGATGAGGGAATTTCTGCAAACTCTGCTGAGAGGAATTGGTAAGTCCAACGGGTGGTGAAGGATAGAACACTGAACCTGCAAAGTCCACTGGAGAATCCTCATGTGTAAGCGAGCTAAGGGTGCGAGATTGATTGCTGCTGCCATGGACCCTAAAGCTGTCAGGACTGACTCCGCTGACGGGGCAGGTGACTGAAGAAGGGCTAAAACGTGTAAGGTCAAACTGCGAAGTCTGCCTGATGTCAAGAAAGCCTTGGTCTGAAGCGTGTCTATTCTGGCCCCTATGAACTCCAAGACTTGAACTGGTTGAAGGGATGACTTCTTAAAGTTTATGGTGATCCCCAATCGGGACACTATAAGTAGGAAGCAATCCCTGGCTAAGCAGAGTAGATGCCTGGTGGGGGCGGTAAGGAGCCAGTCATCTAGGTAAGGAAAAACCTGTAGTCCCTGAAGTCTCAGGTGGGCCGCTATAACTGCCATGACCTTGGTGAACACCCTGGGGCTATGGTGAGGCCGAAGGGTAGGACCCTGAACTGGTAATGACTGCTCCCTAGCCGAAAGCGGAGGAACCTCCTGGATCGCCTGTCCATGAGAATGTGATAGTATGCATCCTTGAGGTCTATGGAGCACATCCAGTCCTTCTCCTGCAGCAGGGGCAGAATGGATTGAAGCGTGACCATCCGGAATTTCTCCTCGTCAATGAAGAGGTTCATTGTTGAAAGGTCGAGGATTGGCCCTAAGTCCCCCGTCTTTTTTGGCATCAAAAAGAACCTGGAGTAACTGCCTATCCGGATTGGCCTGGGGGGACATGCTGGATGGCTCTTTTTTCTAGCAGCTTTTTTACCTCTAAAGCTGCAGCCTCCCTCTGACTGGGTGGAACATCGGGGAGGCGCCTCGACTGAGGAGGCAGGTTTATGAAAGGGATTGAGTAACCTCTGAATATTATTCGAAGCACCCAGCGGTCTGCTGTGATGGACTCCCATTGGGCCAGATGCTTCGAAAAACGCCCCCGACTGCCTCCAGAGAGGAGCAGTCGGGCAACCCCCCAGGGCTGCTGCGTGGGTCGGTCAGAAATAGGTTCCTGCGAGCCAAAATTTTTTGGCCCCCCTCTGCCTTTGGGCCGGTGTCCACCTTGTCCCCCTCTGCCTCTGAAGGATGAAGGGTCCTAAGTGTAATGTGACTGCGGAGACTTCCGGAACCACATCTTCTTTTGTCCTCTCTGGTTCCTGGAAAAGGACCTATGAGGAGCCGAGAAGCAGATTCCGACGGCAGACAGCATCTTCCCGTCTTTCTTGTTCTGAACCAATGTGTCGCAGCCGGTCTTCCCAAACAGGGTAGAACCGAAGGGTGCCTTTACGAAGGATGCCTTGAAAGGTTCCGCAAAATCACAAAGCCGGAGCCAGGAGTGGCACCATAAGGCGATGCCGGACCCGCTGGCTCTAGCGCCCCCTCCTTGGCATGGGAAAGTAGCCGCATAGGCGTGTTTGAAACAGATTTCAGAGTGGCCATGCGAGCAGAGAAAGTCCGTTTGTCCTTGGCCGACATGGACTCGGGGAGACTCAGCGTATTCTTTCACCAGATCCCGCTGAAGTCTAATTACATGGGCCAAATAATTCAGCGCCCTTATGGAAAAGGTAGCTGAAGCAAACATTCGCTTCCTGATACGATCCATCATCCGAGACTCCTTATCAGGGGGATTGATCGAGGGAACTATCCTCGGCAAGTTCCTTCTTGGTGGCTGCCGCCACCACCATGGCATCCACCAGGGAACCCTTACTCCAAGCCGTCCTATCCACAGGAGGACTAAGAATCCTATCTGGCCTCCTGGGGATTGGCTCTACAGTATTCGGTTCCTTCCATGCCCTGGTAGTGATGTGGTCAACTAGGGGGTCGGACGGAGGGGACACCCAAGAGGTAGACGGGCCTGCGTTGAATGCCTCCAGGAACACCGACTCGTCCAAGGAAGGTTTCTGGGCTGACCACCCCCCCCTTTAGGCGAAGCATTTCCATAATGTCTCCAAAGGAGACGTCCTCGGGGGGGGGGGGGTGTGACCTGGGGAAACCTTCCCCTTCCTCCAAATCGGTGTCCTCCAGGAGTGACTCAGGGGAGTCCAAGTGCCTCCTCTTACACTTACGTTTGTGTGGGGTGTCCTCGGTGGGACTGTCCGAGGAGGACTCATCAACAGGGTCGTGTTCCACCAGTGGAACAGGCTTAGGCATCAATGCAGGCTGCCCCTGGGACTGGATGATGGAAGACAAGCCCAGCTGCAGGGGAGTGGGGGCGGAATGCGAAGAAAGAGCAGGGGGTCTCAAACCTCTCGAGAGGACCCTCTCCACCACGTCGAAAGCCAAGAGTGAACTCTCTGGGCTCCGTGGTTAACACCATCGGATTGGTGTTGGAGCCGAAGTTCTCGGAATCGAGAGGGAAGTGTGCTCCAACCGAAATGGAGCCGAAGACACACTGGCCCCCTCGGATACGACACACGTTTCTCGGCCCCGAGAGCTCGGATCCGAAAGGGGATCCGACAAACTCGAGGGCATGGCCGGTGTCGAGGTAGCGATAACCATCTGCGTCGACTCCTTGACTCTGATTCTCCTCAGATCCGAACGCTCCAAAACCCGATAGTGGATCGGAGAAGGAGCTATCGGGGCAAAAAGTATCACTGAGGGAGAGGAGGAGGAAGCCAACTTGGCGGGTATGAGACCCGCCAGAATCAGCTTATTCCTCCTATCCCTCAGGGCCCGGGGGGGGGGGGGGGGGGGTTAAAGGCTGCGCAAATTTGGCAGCCCGATGATAAATGTGGTACCCCCAGGCAAAGGACGTACTGAATGTGGCCATCCGCTGGGGAAAGCTTATGGCCACACTCAGTGCACTTAGAAAAGATGGCCTTTGGGGCCTCGGCCATGATTTCTGAACTAAAACACACACGCGCCCACACAAACAGTTAAGGGGAAGGGTTACTAAGCTTTAAACTACGAGGGGACGGTAAAACTCAGGGGTTTAAACTAGGAAATTATACTATCCACACACACACATAAAAGCTAAGAAAGATTTTGAGAACAAAATCTACTCACAATCGCCTAAACGCTAGGAGCTCGAGAAACTCGTGCCTGACAAAGCCGCGGCAAACAAGATCTGAGGATTGGAAGGAGGTAGTAGGGTATTATGGGTAAGGGGAGGAGCTTGGAGCTCGGATCTCTAGCTTGGAAAGCTGCCGGGTCAGATCCGATACCCACAAGTTGATGATCAAATGAAGTTACCTACTTCAGATCTAACCTTTCCGGCAAAGCAAGTTGTGGGAGAGTCTGGGTGAGCTTTTCTAGTAAAGCCTTGGGATGTTTTATTTTACCCCTTAAATAGAAGGTTTAGTTTCTAGCTCCACCCTCGTCTCACAGGTAATTAGCCATAACTGACCTGTTCTAATTTCAGCAAGACTCACGAGAGAGACAGCTATGGTCTTTTTCTTAGTTTAAATATGCAATTAAAAGCAGACTACAAGCAAAACACAGTTTAAAGAAAATAAATCACAATATACAAAATAGAAGAAGGCAATAAAGCAACACAAAATACAAAACAAACTAACTTTTCTCTCACAGCAAGTTGTGGCACAGTCTGTGTGAGCTTCTCTAGTAAAGTCTTGGAATGTTTTATTTAACCCCTTAATAGACGGTTTAGTTCCTAGGTTCATAGGTTGGTAGTAGGCTATCGGCCCTAGGGCCTATACAAGTCTAGCCATAACATTTCCATGGCTATTCTTCCCAGGAATTTTACTTCCCTGGTCCCCTGTCTAGCAGGGTGACTGATGTGATCCCAGAGGTGAATTTCCCATCTCCTACCCAGTTGTCAAGGTTCCTTTTGAATATGGCCAAAGAAGCGCTCTGCTTGACATGTGCGGGCAGTCTATTCTAGATAATAGGGAGTCTCTGGGACAGGACTCTATTCCTCCAGCATGTTTTGTTCATTGTGATGACCAGGTTTAGATCCCTGGAGCGCGTGGCTCTGAGGGTAAGTGTAGCATGTCCAACAGCTCTGGGTTTGACATGGCCTTGTGTGTTAAGCAGAGATGAGTAGACGATATGCGACAAAGTATAGCTGGAGTTTTTTTAGATGGTCAGCATAGGGCATCTGCTTTAGGCCTGTGATTCTTTTAGTGAGGTATTTCTGTGGCTTTCCAACTGTTGCAGATGTCTTGTGAGGTACATACCAAATGGGTCCTTGTACTCAATAATGGGTCTAATGAGGGATGTGTACAGTGGGACAATGACCTAATTTTTCCTGGATGAAAAGCCCTTAGTAATGAGATGTTCCACACAGAACTATTTCCTGACTGTTGTGGCGATGTGGTTATCGAAGGTGAGATCGTGTCCCTAGGTCCCTTATCACACTTTTGGTGTTTAGTGTACTGCCACTTATTTGGTAATTCATGGGTACATGGTTTCTCCCAAAGGGGATAACTATACATTTCTTGGGATTGGGATTGAGATTGAGCCTGTGGCTCTGGCACCAAGCATCTGTCTCTGTAAGGCCCTTTTGTAGGATATCCACATCATTTGGGGATTCGATAATGGCTCCCAGTTTGCAGTCGTCTGCGAACTTTGTTAGCCAGAGTCCCTTAGTGTTGGCCTGTACTTTGGAGAAGTAGATGCCAAACAAGAGCGCTCCCACGACTAAACCCTGAGGTACTCCACTTGTCTGGATATGGATTTGGAGTCGGCTACTTTTACAGTGTGGGTTCTGTCAGTAGCCAGTTTGCGACCCATGGTGTGATGTAGGGATTAATGCCCAGCTTAGTAAGTTTATCTATGATTCCAGAGTGGGGGATGGTGTCGAAGGCCTTGGAGAGGTCCAGATAGGCTGTGTGGCCCGTCTTACCCTCGTCCTCGGCTCCGGAGACTGATTCGAAGAAGTCAATCAGGATGAGGAGACAGGATCGGCCCTTCATGAACCCAAACTGGGTGGGGTCCAGTGTTTGAAGGTTGCCAATGTCTTTGTTTATATGTTCCATGATAATGTGATCATGGCTTTGCAGATCAGACTCGTGAGGCCTGTGGGACGATAGTTCCCAGAGTCCAAGGTGGACCCCCCTTGTGGCATGGGATAATTGTAACTGTGCACCACTCATTGGGCACGAAGCCAGAGGTGAGGCTATGATTAAACATGGCCCTTAGGTGAGGTGCCAGTTCATTTTGTAGTTCATGTAGTACACAACCCGGGATGTCATCTGGTCCCATGAATGCTGTATCCTTAGTTTTGGAGAGTGCGTTTTTTTACCTGTGTGGCCATGATTACCGGCATTTGGCACTCTTTTGGTATTGAGTTGGGCCCTTTAGGGGGTGAGAGGGGGTGAAATTGGCACTGACTCGATCTGCTAGGATATTGGCAATATCCTTGGGATCAGTATATTCAGTGCCATTTTGTTGTAGCTCAGAGCATATCTGAGTATTGCCATTTAGATTATTGACATAACTATAGAATTCCTTGTGTTTGTCCTTAGAGTCTTTGGCAATTTTATTTTCATAACTAGCTTTGGAGGATTTTATGAGGGACCTCAGCTTCTTACTGAGGCTGGTAAGAGAGTTTTTTTTTATCCTGGGATTTTCCTTTTTTCTGTAACAGTTTCTTCCTTCTGTTGTAGAACTTGTTTATGGGAGGGGACCAGCTGATTGGCTTCCTTTTTCTGGAAGAGGGCATCTTGGTTCTATTTGGAATGGCACGATTTATGCTCGTACAGTGCCTTAGTGTAGGATTCGGCAGTCGAATTTTAAGTTCCCGTATTCATGGGTGTCGTGAAGTTGGTCACTTCTGACTTGAGTAGTATGAAGTTGGCTTTGGAGTTTTCTTATGGAGGTTTCCCTACTGGGGGGGGGGGGGTGAGGGTGGGATGTGGACGTCAAGGGTGATTAGCTTATGGTCAGACGTGACCAATGAGGGGGTGACAGCTGGTGTGGAGCATCGATCTCCCATGATGGTAATGACCAGGTCAAGGATCTTTGAGCCCCTGGTGGGACTATGGATTAGTTGATCCAGGGCATTGAAATTTATGAATTCCAAGAACTGTTGGGCAAAGGTGTTGGTACCCGAGTAGTTTTCCCAATTAATGGCAGGGTAGTTGAAATCAACCAGTATTAGGGTGTTAGGTTGTTTCATAATATTTTCCAGTATATTTAGAAAGGTGTAGTGAGAATCCTGGGGCATGGTGGGGGATCTGTAGCAAGCTACAATTTCGATTGCAGTCTTACTTAGTGTTAGTTGCACCTGTAATATTTCAGACGTGTTGTGTTGGGCGACTAGCCTGGTGGTGTGAATATGGACACTACATCACCTTTAGTGTTTCGGTCCTGGTTTGGTGGCCAAAAAGTGTGGTAAGAGTTGTAGCTTGGTACTGCAGGAATGCTCTCTGGAGCCTTGAACCAGGTCTTGGTTACTGCACAGATATCGATGTTCTCCATTTTTAGGAGTGCCTCGACAGAATGCATTTTGAGGTTTAGACTTCTAGCATTGAGTAGCATAACCTTTAGATTTTGCGGGTTTTTATCTGTTATGGTGGTAGTTTTGTCATTTGAGCCTTGCCTAAAAAAGGTACTATGGGGGTGGCAAGAGCCTTAGCCAGTAACATGAATCCCAGGGACGACAGGTGCAGACCATCTCTGGCAGAGCGTCATGGTTTGTCGATCATGTCGTCCCAGGCAGACAGATACTGGATCCCCTTTGAATGACACCAGAAAATTAGCCAATTGTTGAAGTCAATCATTTTGTCTTTATACTATGGTATCATTCTGGGCGAAGGCAGGATGCTATTCAGTGCTAAGGTCATACCTGCCTGAGCCACACGATCTGAGAGCTCTTCCATGCCTCTTTCCATGTAGCCCAGGGAGGTGTGTCTCAATTCAGTCACACTAACATGGACAATGACAGAGTCATATTTGCACTTGTTGTGGAGTGACTTGAGTGCATGCGTTATGTGGCGGATCCTGGCTCCCAACAGGCAGCTGACGGTAATTTTCTCCTTGTCCAGCCTGGAAAGTGGGACATCAGTGTGCCTGACTAGGGAGTTACGTATGACTAAGGTGTTGGGTACATTGTTTTGCCTTAGGGGCTGTTGAGTGGCACACTGGTGTTTTGAGCTATGTGTTACGCAAACAAACACCAATCACAACCAAAGTATCAGCTTCGGAGGTCCTTGCTGCTTGGGCAGGTTAATGTTAAGGGCCTCCCCATATGTGGGTTTAGAGTTTCTATGTGCGAGTGTTGGTAATGTGGGTTTTGAAGGTCGGTGTGTTGCTTGAGGTATAGTGCAGGTGTTAACCTTCTCCTCTTGACTGTCTAGCACAATCTTGGCTGGAGAGAGCTTTGCTTCTAGTTTGGCTATGTAAGTGCATCTCTCGCAGGTTATAGTGTTGCGTGGCAGGAGGAGAGGGTTGTCTGTGTACATGAGGCAATTGCTGCATTGCCCCAGTATGCCCAAGTTCACCAAGTGGACTGGGGAAATTACCGGAAGCTGATACTTGGATATGCCTGGTTTGGTGTTTCTTTTGTAGAGTACAAGAGCTTTTTTCCCTTACCTTGGCAAGGTACTTTGCAATTATAGGCTGTTTATTGCCTATGATTATTTTCTCCTTATATACAAGGAGAGTAGAGTGCTTTTATCAGTTTAAGGCTTCCTAGTGCTTTCCTGCAGGTTACAGAACAGGTGCTACTCACAGGGAATTCAGATTTTAGTGCTACTACTGAGAAACCAGTTAGTTCTAAGGGAAAATTTGAGGAGCAGACTTTCTGGCGCCGGGAATAGTTTAATGATATCCCCGTGGTGCTGTGCGATACGCAAAATCACACAAACACGTGTTTTTAAGCCAGAAAGTTGAAAGGGATAGAAATCAGCCCCAAATGGCCAATAAACTACACTTTCAGAGATGTAAACCACTCCTCTAGTGTTAGATAGGCTGTACAATGCTTACTACTCTCACTAGTAAGCAGTAGGACCTCCCTCTACCACAGCAAGGTCTGGAATAGCTCTGAATACAGAAACTGAAGTCCTGAAACCAGCAAAGCCTGGGATATAGACTATACTAGTTAGAAAAGGCGGGAAACGAGCAAACAAGATAGTTTTTTTTTGTTTGTTAAAACAGCCTAAGAAATGCAAAAATATAGTAAATAAGCACATAAAAGACTATCACACTTGAGTGTGTAGCCCTAAATGCAATTTAAAACTTTGCAAAAATTAGCAATTTAACTTTTAAAATTAAGCAAGGCAAGTGCACAAACTGAAAAATGATTTAAAGGCAGAAATAATAGAATAAGTAGCTAGTCTACTTTTAAAGTTTTCTTGAGAAGTGCAGTTAACAAAAATGATCAAAAGCAGTAAAAAACAGGCAGTTTAAGCCCAAAGTACTTGCAGTTACCACAAAATATCTCTCTTTCTCTCTTGCTTCTGGTGCTGTAGTAGTCTCCAGGATGCCCAAACAGGATCTGCTGATCTAAAACAAGCTCAAACACGTGCAAACACGCATTTTTAAGCCTCACCCTCAATTCACAGGTAATTAATCTTAACTGACCTGCTTTAATTTCTATGTGACTCACAAGAGAGACAGCCGTGGTCTCTTTCCTAGTTTAAATATGCAATTAAAAGCAGAACACAAGACAGAAGAAGGCAATAAAGCAACACAAAATACAAGAAAGCAAAAACAAACTAACCTTTCCCTCACAGCAAATTCTGAGAGACTCTGGGTGAGCTTTTCTTCCCTGAATTATTTTCCCCTCAACCCTCTCACCCTTTCCTTGTGGTGGTTTTATAAGTCTGTGACTCTGTTATCTGCCCTTATGGTAATCTGACTGCCAAAGTCCCTGCCTCACGTCTTTCATTGCTATTGCCTGTTGTATAAGCTATTTAAGAACTCTTCCCACCCATTGTAGGTTTGGAATAATGTTTAAGGTCTTCACCTCACAGACACAAGGTACAAGGTTTGAGTCTGACCTTGTGTTATTGACTAAGCTTAATGCAGCCCTTCAGGACAGTTAGCCTAGTATTCACCTATGAGTCTATGATGGCATTGTTTTCCACAGATCTGTGATACTGAATGCCTGCCCACAAACCAGTATTGTGCAAGTAAACCTTCTTTACAAAACATTGTTTCCTGATCATTTTCATAGAACTCATCAAAGCTTGGCATCTTACCTGTGTTGCAGAAATGATTTACTTGTATTCAGTGCCATCCAGGCAAAGCTAAGTAGTTTTGATTGCTAAATTGCACTTAAGTTATTTTAAGTGATTGCTATTGTTTCCTACTTGTATTTCTGCATTTCACTGAATTTTCTGTAATAAAAACAAACAAACAAACAAACAAAAAACTCTTCCACTCACTGTTACTGCTTTAAGAGTGTTCTGAAATCACATTCAGAAAGGGGTTTCCAACTAGTTGTTTAATTGGTTTGTGGTAGCACTGCCCTTGTGGGTCTCTTCTACTGTGTTTGGTGAGATAAGAGGACTGGATTTATTCATCTCGATGTAGGAGGTGTTTACCTGGTATATCTGAGATGGGAAACGCACAAAATAACTCACATTTTAACTGTTTATTTGGCTAGAGGGCTCAATAGTTAGTTTTCAGTTTTTTTGTACTGTAAATCTGGCACAGTTGGGTGGGGGTGCTCACTGTCCAACAGCAGTTAGCATTGTCCTGAGTAGCAATCACCTAGAAAGCAAATTTTTCCTATAGAACGGTCCATAAAACTTTGCCCTGTACAGCAGTAAATACCTTGTGCACTGACCTTATAGTAGCTAGTTGGGTGTCAAATGGTATCACCTATAGATTTAGTACAATTCAGTATTGTTTAAACATTAAAGCTAGTAGAATTTAATACAGTTTAGCATAATTTGCCCCAACAGAGCATCGTTATTAGTCTGCACCAAGAAAGCATCTAACCCCTTTGTAGCTCAACAATCAAAGGACTGCACACAGCATAGATATGCAATTTCTTAACTTCTCTGTAGCTAGCTTGGTAGATATGGGCATCTTGAGACAATATAGCAATTGTCTCATGTTTACAGACAACCACTTAATCCTTAAAGTAACCGACACAGTATGCGAGAGTTGTACTTAAATAATGACACTGGAGACTAAACTCTTGCATACAAGCTCACATCAGGTTGTTGAAACTATGCACACAACACCCATCTCACATAGCACACAACACACATAGACTAATGTATGCTGAGACACGTAAAAGCAATTTTCATTAACATCAAAGATTGTCTAGACCTCCAGTCGATAAAGCAATACCTCAGCAAGCCCAATGCCACTCAGAAAAAACACAGATACAGTCACTCTCAATGGAGTTCCAAACACTAAGCCCCTATGACTCCTGTCATAGTGGACCCCATTGGACGATATACTGATGCCTCTCTAACCAGGCTGAGCAAGAAAATAATGGTTTGTTGCTTATCTGGAGCCAGGATCAGCCAAATCATGTACGCAATCAAGTCATTACATCACAGGTACCAGTATGATTTCATCACAGTCCATATAGCTGTTAAGTGACCAAGTTGTACCTCCCTGGATTATATGAAGAGACATGGAGCTCTCAGACTATGTGCCCCAGTTGGTATTAGCCTAGCAATGAGCAGCATATTACAATTACTGAGGATGATGCCACAAAAATGACTGATTTTGACAACTGTCTGTCTTCCTGATGTCATTCTAATGGAATCCAATATTTGTCAGCTTGGGAGGACTTGGTTAACAGACCACATTGCTTTGCCAAGGATGGTCTGCACCTGTCCCCCATAGGCTTTTGAATCCTTGCTAAAATCTCATCTACCTCCATAGTGGCTTTTGTAGGCCATGCCAAATTAACAAACCTCCTGACATAAAATCAACACAATTGAACGTCAAGGTGTTACTGCTCTATGCCAAGAGCCTAAAAAAAAAAAAAAAAAAAAAAAAAAAATATATATATATATATATATATATATATATATATATATACATACACACACACACTCCGTCCAAACCTTTCTCACACTTGAAAACAGAGACATCTGTGCAGTTAATGAGACATAGTTTAAAGCTGCAGAGAGTACCCTGGCAGTGGAAGGTTTCAGTGCCTTCCACACTTTTAGACAAGTAGAGGTGTGTTGATATACATCAATAACAAGCATACCTCTAGGGTGGTCAAACAGGATGATGTGCTGGAGATCTTGCATATGCAGATCACTACAGACAAAATCCTGTACCATATTTTAGTCAGCTACATGTCACTTCATGTCCCAAGTAGCTCACAGTGCACACTTAGAGCTACTGGAGGTATCTATCATCTAACCAAACACCCTTCTACAGACACAGGGATTCCTGGACTTTGTAAATAGTCCACTGTGAAGATAGGTGAAGGCTGCCAGCCTAAACAGATAGAATTTTGTAGATAATTCTGTCATTTGTAAATATTAATATAAGCCACAGACTTGTTCTCTTAAATGTGAAAAGACTGTATTGGATGTTGAACTGCAAAAAATGTAACAGTAGTGCACTCTGCTGTAGATAATTCTGTCATTTGTAAATATTAATATAAGCCACAGACTTGTTCTATTAAATGTGAAAAGACTGTATTGGATGTTGAACTGCAAAAAATGTAACAATAGTGCACTCTGCTGTAAGAAAGCTGATAAGTCAAGCACTTCATGACTGTCTTTGATCTCAGGGCTCGGAGCCGAGATGTCTGGATGAAGGAATTCTGGCTATTGTTTTGAGACCAGAGTAAATTGCTAGAATTTGCATGTATAATGTATTTTATTGCTCTGGCTTCCTGACCAGCTGCAAGATCAAAAGAGCTGTTACACTTTGAGCTTCTGTTAGTCTGGGAAACAGAAAATAATGATGTATTCTGAAATGAGTCATTGGTACTGTGTTATCAATTTAAGGACAGAGAGACTCAGAGCATTTAGCATTTGTCTTGAGAATATCCAACTCACCAGCACTCTGCCTGTGTTCTATATACAAGTTTATTTTAGAACTGTGTCTTCTCTTAGATATAGCTAGGAAATTAAACTAGTTTGTTTTTTTCTGTGATGTCAGAACTTTACTACTGTATTATTCTAAACATGTCTCTGTGATCTCTGAACTCTTGACTAGCACTGTGTAGTAAGAAGTAACGTCTTGTGTTTTTATTATTTATTATTAAATATTTTAAACCTTTCAACTGTGGCTGTTTTGTAAAGAGATAATTTAAGCTCTAAGAGTGCATTGCATGTATTTAGTGATATTGTACAAAGCCACTCCAATAGCCTTGCTGTTCAGTCACACTTACCATTTGGATAATAATATTGCATAGTATAATTGGACACCCTTTCATAAGGGCCTATTAATAGCTGATAGATAATAGTGGGTGGTGGCAATGGTACTACTGTATAGTCTGGGTAATAGGGGCACAGCTGGAGAACCTGTGCCAGCCTTCCCCAGGAGTGTCTGTGTGGTTGTATATAACTCTTATCTAAAAGTGTGTGTTTGTCAGCTACTTGGGCAGAGACACGAAGCACTGGTTAGACAGAGAGGGTGCTGAAGGTTTTAGCTTGCCCACTAGGCTGAGATCTGGGCCCTATAGCTGTGCCGGGGAGTCTAATTGGGAACCTGGAGAGAAAGTGAGAAACCAGCCCCAGACTGACTGTGATCTCTGTGTGCTCTTAAGGGAAATTGTACTTTTACTGTGTGTGAATTTATTATCCTTTCCCTATATGGACGCCCCTCACTGGTGTTAGTGGTGAGGATTGAGGCTCCTTGATTGCTGGGCCAGTGCACGGGCATCACAAACACCCTTGACTAAAACAGGAAATACACCTGCTAGAGACTCCAACATACTGGACCTTATACTCACAAATACGGAAGAATTTTGTACCCCCCCCCATGTTGTGTCCTCCCTGGAATGTTCCAACCATAAAGCTGTCTCATTTGAAATCAAATTCAGCTTTGTAATCCCAGTAAAACCAGTTGCAGTTAGGAAGTATTCCAAGGAAAATGACCTTTTATTAAGTAATGGTTAGTCAACATTCAATGCCCATCCAACCCCAGAGAACACAGCAGTGTATGCTTAATTGCTCACAGAAACTCCGTACAACCATGGAAATGGTTGCAGACAGGCTGCTGTACCAACCAGAAGTAAGTCCAGAACTAGACCCAGAAACAAACTGCCCTTGAAGGCATTAGAAAATAAACAGGACATATATATCAAAAAGGATACAATTATGGCAAAAATCAGTAAGAGTAATTCCCTATAAAGATAAAAACGTACTCTCTCAAACTAAAGAAGCAACTAAGAGGGCTAATTAGGTTAAACAAAACCATCTTTGAGGTTAAGATATGCCAGCAAGTGAAAGATAACTATAAGACATTTAGCTATGTCAGAAACCTCAAGGGCAGCACACAATAATATGCTGAACTGGTGGATTAATAGTGCCACATTCACCAAGCCTGGCAATATAGCGAATGTGTTGGTGGACAAATTTAGTTCCAGCTTTACCCCCTTACCCCAGCCATCTCCCAAGAAATACCCTCAAATATAACATAACACCTTTAATTAGAACTAGGGAGCATGTACTGGCTGCACTCACTAAAGCCAAGAACACAGTCTCAATGGGTGCCAGTAACATCCTAGGTAGCTCCTGAACAGTCTAAAATATTACTTTTGAGGACCCGTGGAGTCACTGTTTAGTCTTAAAACAGGCTATGTACCATGGGAATGGAAAACTGCAACAGTCATTTCCCTTCACAAGGGAGGACCTTCAACAGATCCTGGAAAATGCAGACTCATTAGTCTACTAGCCTTATTTGTAAAGCCATGGAAAGAATTATCATGGAAATTATCAGCAAGGATGTCGGAGACCTCCAGACACAGGATTCATCCCAGTATGACTTTGTCAAAGGAAGGTTATTGTGGATTTCTTCGAAAAAGGCACTAGGGCAATGGATGAGGGGAAAACAGTGTATACTGCCTACCTAGATCTTGCTAAAGCATTTGATAAAATACTCCACTTTGGTATAGGTTCATAAGTAGGTACTAGGCTATCGGCCTGGGGCCTATATAAGTCTAGCCAAAAAAGTTCTCTGGCTTTCACCACCCAAGAAAGTTATTTTCCTGCACCCCTGTCTAGCAGAGTCAGAGAAGTGATCCCCTGGGTGAATTTCCTATTTCCCAATCCAATTGTCGAGATTCTTCTTAAAGAAAGCTAATGAAGAGCCTTGCTTGACATGAATGGGTAGAGTGTTCCAGAGCATGGGAAGTCTGAGACAGGAATCTATCCCTCCAGCATGTTCTGTTTATTGTGCTGGCAAGGTTTAGGTCCCTGGAGCGTGTGGCTCGGAGGGATTGCAGTTTAAGTGTAGCATGTCCAACAGATCTAGGTTTGACATGGCTTTGTATGTTAGGCAAAGGTCGCCTCTGAGTAGGCGATAAGTGATGGAGAAGAGCTGGAGTTTTTTGAGAAGGTCTGCGTATGGCATCTGTTTGAGACCAGTAATCCTCTTAGTGAGGTATTTCTATGGCCTTTCTAGTTGTTGTAGATGTCTTGTGAGGTACATGCCAAACGGGCTGTTGTACTCTGTAATGGATCTGATGAGGGAGGAGTAGAGAGTAACAATGACCTCTTTTTTTCTGGAGGTTAACCCCTTTGTGATGAGGGGCGCCATGTAGAAGGATTTCCTGGCTACTGTGGCAATGTGATTATCAAAGGAGAGACTACTGTCCACCTGATTCCCAAGGTCTCTTATCACACTTTCGGTGTTTAGTAGGCTACCGCCTATGTGGTACAGTGTTTTTCCCAAAGGGTATGACAATGAACTTCTTGGCATTGAGCTTGAGGCCATGCCTTTGACACCAAGCATCAGTCTCAGTGAAGCCCCTTTGTAGAATATCCACATCATTAGGCCATTCTATTATGGCACCTAGTTTGCATTCGTCTGCGAACTTCGTTAGCGAAAGACCTGCTGTATTAGCCTGGACTTCAGAGAAGTAGATGCCAAACAAGAGAGGACCCAGGACTGAGCCCTGTGGTACTACACTTGTCACCGGTCTGAAGTTGGATTTGGAATCAGCTACTTTCATTGTGTGGGTTCTGTCAGTGAGCCAGTTGGCCACCCATTTTGTGACATAGGGATTTATGCCCAGTCTAGTGAGTTTATCTATAATTCCAGAGTGGTGGATGGTGTCGAAAGCCTTGGCGAGGTCAAGATAGGCTGTGTGCACCACCTTACCCTCATCCACAGCTCTGGTGACTGCTTCAAAGAAGTCAATCAAGTTTAGGAGACATGATCTACACTTTACAAACCCAAACCGAGTGTGGTCCAGAGTTTGGAGGTTACCTATGTCCTTGTTTATAAGCTCCAAGATATGTTCCATGGCCTTGCAGACCAGGCTTGTCAGGCTAATGGGGTGGTAGTTCCCGGGGTCCATGGTGGCTCCCCCTTTGTGGAGTAGGTTAACCATCGCTGTGCGCCATTCAGTAGGCACAAAGCCTGAAGTGAGGCTATGACTGAACATGAATCTTAGGTGAGGTGCCAGTTCGTTCTGTAGTTCATGCAGAACGCAGCCTGGGATGCTGTCAGATCCCATGGATGCTGTGTTCTTGGCTTTGGAGAGTGCGGTCTTTACTTGTGCAGCCGTGATTACAGGGGCTTTGCATTCTTCCGGTATAGTTATGGGTCCTTTGGGGGGTGAGGGGGCGGGATGAAGTTTGCACTGATCCTATCAATGGAACTAGGCATAAACGACTTTATAACATGCTGGATAGCTATCTGGCTCATGGATAGGAACCAAGAGGTTAGGACTAGTGAGGTCACCTCCACAAAGATGCCGGTCACCAGTGGAGTCCCACAGGATTCTGTGCTGGGCCCATTCTTCTTTGACATCTACTTCTTGGATATCAAAGCTAAGGTCAAAGGCTTCTAGCTTACCAAGTTTGCAAATGATTGCAAAGTGAGAGCAGTCACTGATTGCCCCAAGACGAAAACACCATTCAGGAAGGTCTAACACAAATGCTTGGTGCTAAAGCTATGGCTTATCACTCAATACCAAGAAATGCATTATAGTACCTCCTTTTGGGAAGTCAGCCATCCCAAGTAACTACGTTATCAATAAAACACCACTAAAAGTTGGTTCACTAGTCTGGGTCTGGGAACTCATGCAGAGAGTAACTTAGCCTTTGACAAATGTGTCCAAGGTGGAAAGAAAATCCTTTTATGTTACCTCAGTAAGAAGCTGAGATCCCTCATAAAATCCTCCAAAGCTAGTTACGAAAACAAAATTGCCACTGACTCTAAAGACAACTACAAAGCATTCTATAGCTATGTCAAGAATCCCAACGGCAACACTCAGATCTGCTCTGAGTTACAGCACAATGGCACTAAATATACAGAACCAACTGATATTGCCAACATCCTGGCAGATAGGTTCAGTGCTAACTTTACCCCCTTCTCACCCCCTACAGGGCCCATCTCTATATCGGAAGAATGCAAAGTTCCTGTAATCATGGCTGCACAGGTAAAAAACACACTCTCCAAAGCCAAGAACACAGCATCCATGGGACCTGACAATATCCCAGGTTGCATTCTACACGACCTACAGAATGAACTGGCACCAAACCTAAGAACCATGTTCAATCATAGCCTCACCTCAGGCTTTGTGCCCACTGAATGGCGCACCGCAACGGTTATCCCACTCCACAAAGGGGGAGCCACGATGGACCCCGGGAACCACCGCCCCATTAGCCTGACAAGCCTGGTCTGCAAGGCCATGGAACGTATTATCATGGAACTCATAAACAAACAAAGACATTGGTAATCTCCAAACTCTGGACCCTACCCAGTTCGGGTTTGTAAAAGGCAGATCATGTCTCCCAAACCACCAAAGCCATAGATGAGGGTAAGGTGGTTTACACAGCTTATCTAGATCTCGCCAAGGCTTTCAACACCATCCCCCACTCTAGAATTATAGATAAGCTCACTAAACTAGGTATAAATCCCTATGTCACAAGATGGGTTGCCAACTGGCTCATGGACAGAACCCACACTGTGAAAGTAGCAGATTCCAAATCCGACTTCAGACCAGTAACAAGTGGAGTACCACAGGGTTCAGTTCTGGGTCCTCTCCTGTTTGGCATCTACTTCTCTGAAGTACAGGCTAACACAGAAGGTCTTTGACTAACAAAGTTTACAGATGACCGCAAGCTAGGAGCCATAATCGAAACTCCTAATGACAATGTGGACATACTACTAAAGGGCCTCACTGAGACAGATGCCTGCTGTCAAAGCCATGGCCTGAAGCTCAATGCCAAAAAGTGTATTGTCATCCCCTTTGGTAAAAACTCTGTATCCATTCATTATCACATAGCTGGTAGTCTACTTAACGCCGAAAATGTGCTGAGACACCTTGGGACACAGGTGGACAGTAGTCTCTCCTTTGATAATCACATTGCCACAGTGGTCAGGAAATCCTTCTACGTGGCTCACCTCATCACAAAAGGTTTCTCATCCAGAAAAAAAGAGGTCATTGTTCCCCTCTACTCATCACTCATTAGACCCATTATAGAGTACAACGCCCCTTTTGGTATGTACCTCACAAGACATCTACAACAACTGGAAAGGCCACAGAAATACCTCACAAAGAGGATTACTGGCCTCAAACAAATGCCCTACGCAGACCGTCTCAAAAAACTCCAGCTTTACTCCTTCGCATATCGCCTACTCAGAGGCGATCTCTGCCTAACATACAAAGCTATGTCAAACCCAGAGCTGTTGGACATCCTCCACTTAAAGAAATCCCAATCCCTCCAAGCTACACGCTTTAGGGACCTAAACCTTGTCACCACAATAAACCGAACATGCTGGAGGGATAGATTCCTGTCCCAGAGACTTCCGATACTCTGGAACAGACTACCTATGTCAAACAGAGCTCCTCATTAGCACTCTTCAAGAAAAATCTTGATGATTGGATGGGAAATAGGAAATTCACCCCAGGGATCACTTCTGTGGCTCTGCTCGACAGGGGCACAGGAAAATAATTTTCTTGGGTGGCGAAAGCCAGGGTACCTTTTTGGCTAGGCTTATATAGGCCCTAGGGCCAATAGCCTAGTACCTACCTATGAACCTATGTTGCTCAAATTATATGCAAAGGCATGGCATCTAGGTCCAGAGAGGTCATTGTACTACTGTACTCAACCCTCATCAGACCCATTACAGAGTATAACACTCCCTTCAGTATGTACCTGACCAAACACATGCAGCAACTGGTATGTCCACAAAGGTTCCTTACAAAAAGAACACAGGGATAAACACAATGCCCTATGCTGATTGCCTCAAAGCCCCGTTTTTTACTCGGTGTCACACAGACTTCTCAAAGGTGATCTTTGCCTGGCATACAAAGCACCCCTGGACCCTGTTTTGATTAAATTTCTACACATCTGCAAAAAAAAAAAAAAAAAAAAAAACAGCATTAGAACTACTAGATTAAAAGACCTACATTTTGCTTCTGACATACATAGGACATGTTGGAGAGACAGACAGGTCTCTCAGAGAATTCCCATTCTCTGAAACAGACTCCCCAATCAGGTGAAGCACAGTTCCTCCCTAACCCTATTTAAGCACAACTTGGACCAATGGTTGTGTAATCCAAAATTCACCCCTGGTCTGGCACCTAAGTCTCTGATGGACAGAGGCAGTCAGCAAATCATCCCCTATACAAATCAAGTTTGTTGGTCACGTTTGGGTTGCATGGCTAGGCTTATAAGGGTCCTAGTGGTTGTTAGCCTAGTATACATCTGTGAATCGATGCACATCCACGGTATAAAGTAACTTCTATCCCTTATACTTGGGTTTGGAAAGAACACAGGGAGATTGATAGAAAAGACTGAAACCACGTATGTCCTGAAAAAGGGATAAGTGCTTAACACAACCCTATCCCTGTGGAAAATTAGGTAAGACTGACCCACTATAACAGTTTGCAGTTCAGAAAACCATCTAGGTCAGAGCAATAAGCAAAACAGTTTCCCATAGTTAAAACTTAAGATCAGTGATAGCTACCACTTTAAAAGGTGGTGAGGTCAAATTTTGAAGAATATTGCTGAGATGCTAAGAAGGAATTTGCTTGTGAGGGGGTCTTACATGCAATACTCCTTTCATGAACCGTTTTACCAAAAAAGAAGAAAAGGAAGGGGATCCACTGGCAGACACTCAAAAATGGCCACTAAATGCACTTAATGGAGGCATATGCTAAGCCATCCTGAAGTATCTCACACTAATATCTCAAGACCAGAGGGATATTAACCACAATGGACCCACTGTTTCTATTCAGGTACCACTTAGAAAACCTCATTCCTTTGTAAACATAAGATTTTCTAATAGCAAGATTTATGTCCTCTTTTAACACCTGCAGCACATCCTCAAGAAACAAATGCCTAAATGGAGTCAAGACAGAATCATCCAGGTTGTCAATACAAGTTTCTCCAAACTGGGATGCACCAGTCACCTCTGAGACTGTTTTAGAAGGTCCAGCGTGTGAGCAACTCTATGGTAACTGCCCTTAGCCTATACTATAAATAGGGAGAACCAAGACTGCCTGGGCCAATAGGAGGTCATCACAATGATCTTTGGTATTTCTCTCTAAACTTTTAGAAGTACCTTTTGAATCAGTGGAAAAGGTGGAAACACATACAAGAACATTCCCGTCCCATGGAATGAGAATGTGTCTGTCTTCCAAGCATGGCTGCAGGGATGTCGGGAACAGAATTTCTCCAGCTGTCTGTTTTGAAAGGAGGCAAAAGGATCTATTAGAGGTGTATCCCACATCTGACCTAGATCATGGAGCACCTCTGCCTTAAGCTTCCAATTTTGAGGGTTTGGCCAGAATCTACTTAGTCTGTCTGCCACAGTGTTCTGCTCTGACTGGATGTCTGATGCCTGAAGAGACAGAATACTGAGAAGCCTGCTCCCAGGCTTTCACTGCCAATCGACACCAGAGGGTAAGACCTTGTAACCCCCCCCCCACCAAGTTTGCTGAGGTACCACATCAGTGATTATGTCCGTAAGCAGCAGAAGAGGATCTGGAGTCCAAAAGTGGTGAGGGACTTTCAAGGCATGAAACAATGCCAACATCTCATAAATATTAAAGTTCTTCTGTGTGACCTTGGGTCCCCAAGTGGCTAGCACTTGCATCCCCATTGATACAGCTCTCCAGGTGAAGTCGGTCAAATCTGTCTGGACAAACTGTACTGGCAGTGGTGGTGGTGGTGGTGGTGGGGGGGGGGGGGGCCCAGGATTTATTCTTAACTGATTTCTATACCACTGTAATTCTCGTCTGAAGGGCAACACTGGATATTCCATGTAAACAGTTTCAGACATACCACTGAATTTTTCTCATGTGAAGAAGGGCCAGTGGTAAAATGAGAATCATGGAAGCCAACAGTCAAAAAAATTTCTAGGAATTCTCTTCCCGAGGTGACATCCCCCTAGGAGAATTCAGGAAACCCCATCTTGTATGATAGGACCATATCTTCAGGCAGAAAAGCCAGACTCTTGTTGAAGTTGATTAAGCATCCCTGAAAGACTAGACTTTGAGTGTCAAAAATGAGTGTAGGAGGTTCAACTTGAACCTTAGATGAGAGAGTCATGCAAACCTAACACAACAAATCTCAGATATTCTCTGAAGCGATGAACCCTTGGGATATCAAGAAAGGCAACCTTCCAAGACAAGGGTCACTGTGAAGCAGTGGACGGGAATCAGAGCAAACACTATCTGCAGGGGGAGCATCTTGAACATGGGGACCTTGACAAATGTATTCAAAAAAAAAAAAAAAAAAAAAAAAGGTCCCACACTGGTCTGTATGACTGTTCTTTTTGCAGAACCAAGAAAATACTAGAGAAGAAACTTCTCATTCATTCTGAAGAAGAAACTGGTTTTAGGACCTCAAAGTCAAGCATTTTCTGAAGAAGAAGAAGGAATAACAAAATTTAATCTAGAAGAACAGAGCCATCCCCCGAAACCCTTGCCAAGAATGTATAGTACCCATCTATTGGAAACCACTGAAGGCCATGTGAATTTGTAGAGCGCTAACGTGAGAGACAAGGTGTCCAGTGTGGGACTTGATAAAGAAAGGTTTAATGCCTTAGCATAGTCAAGTTGGAAAGGGTGGTATAATTTCAAGGAGAGTAACATTTCTTGCTATGTTTGGAAGAGTTGTCATCCTGAGACTTCCTTTTATTGGCTTGGATATTGTTCAGCTGAGACTTCTGCTCGTTAGGCTGCCAAAAATGATCTTGCTTAAAAGGGGAGAACTTGGGAATTTGAAACATTTTGGATACTCCTCGCATCAATTTACCTCTGTCATCCCAGTGTTTGAGGATCTGATTAGCTGATGTACCAAGCACACAATCAAACTCAGAAGGAGAATTCATAATCCCATTTTCTTAACTCAGAAAAATTCTAGGAGTACATTCTCCTAATCACAATGGGCAGAGCTGCATTTCTAGAAACAGTATCAGCCCCTTCCAAGGCAATTTTTAGAGCATGTTTCGACATCTAAAAAACATTGAAAATAGTATCTTTAATATAGACATTTTGTTCTGTAGTCAGTGGTGCAGCAAACTTGCCTAAAATGTATATTTACCTAAATACAAACTTCCACATAAAACGTTGGTAGTTAAACTCTTTAAAAGATACCACTCTGGACTGTGCCAGCTACTTTCTCTAAGATTCTAGCACTTGCCTAGTTAATCTGAGGGACTGGGCACAAAGAAGACATGGTCTTCTTGCCAGCAAAGGTCACTGGGGACACAGACAAAAGGGCTTGGAGGCCTGGTGAGGCCAAGCATGCTCCAAATTTCTTAAACTCTTTCTTAGGCAAAGTCTTAATGAAAAGAGGAGAACTATAAGCTTTCTAGAAGACCCTTCTCAAAGCTGAGATCAAAGGAGGGAAAAGAAAACATCTGTACATGTCCCAGTATCGGCTTGTCAACAACGGAACCAACTAATCCAACACAGACAGATCAGAGTTCTGAAACACAGGATCCGCTTCAAAAAGGTGATCCTTAACAGACTGACCGGGGGTGGAAGTGAAGGCATTATTATAAACTGGGTATGCACCACTTAACCAACTGCCTGTGCCATGGATCCATTGATAACCACCATCTCAGGTGAGAAACCAGTCAGAGACTGCTGCTCCACCACACTGAGGGTCTTTGGTCTCTTTCTGGCATCAACTATACTAGTGGGAAAGTTCCCTGTGGGAAAAGTATCAATACTGGCAACAGATTCTGCACCCATGACTTCACCTGCACCTAAAGCATTTGGTTCTCCCATACCTACACAGCAGGCAATGGTACAGCCCTGGATGATGTGTCTAACCCTTGTTTCACAAACAGTTGCAGTATTACGATCACACCAGGGGACCTGGTGGCAACAAAAGGTTAGTGGTCCAATAGGCTGTCCAAAGCTAAGGCTACTGCAGAACCACAAGATGTAGGCCGAGACATAATTTGCATTTATTCTTTCGTTTTTTAGGTGCAGATGAGGAAGATGGTGGTGAGGGTGTCTGATTCCATCAAGTCAGGGGACAAGAAACTAGCAGCTCAATACTAAGTACGGTCAGTCCAGTAAGAAAATGGACAAATCCCACTATTCTCCCCCTAAACAGCAATCTAAAGACCGTTTTTGAAGGGATACTATTCTGAACACTGCACTAAAAAGATGACAGTATTTTCAGGAACAAAGTTTAAAGCACAAAATATATGCACAAAAGTCCCCTGATTTTGTAACAAAAAGGCTAGTTTCAGTCAAAATAAATGGATATACCCTTAAACAGTATTAGTTAAGAAACAAATCATAAACTGACGAAAAATTCCTGTCAAAAATGTTGTAACATACAAAAATCACACTTTGAATAAAAAAATTAAAATGTTGTAATCCTACTCAATCACTCCAAGTAACCATAACTCCTAAGAAAAAATGCAATAACAGCAAGTCTTTTTGTCAAAACTTCCAAATGAAGCTTTTTATCATCAGCCCTTATTGTGCTAGTCAAAGTAAAAAAAAGGAAGCACAGAATTTCTAATCAGAAAAAAAAAACTGTCAAAGCAGCAGAATGCATTACTCAAGCACTGATAGACAAAGCAGTGGGAAATAAAACCCCAAAAGGGTTTCTTATCTGAGTTTAGCCGCTGAATATATCCAGAGAATTTGCAGTCTTTCAAGAGACTGTTTTCTTACTGTTGCACTAAAAAACTAAGAGTACTGTCTGTGAGTGTGAAGAGCTGTCCTGGTCCTTCCAGGTGATTGGCTCTTCACAATTACAGACCGGCAGCGGGGGCAGTTCTGAGCTTTGCCATACTGCCAGGCGAAGGGTAGCAGGGCACTACTACCCCATGTGCCCCTATGCTAGTAAGGCAGTGTGTTTGCTGAACATCTGAAGTAGGTTTAGGAAATTCCAATTGCAATAAAATCATATTTTTTAAAGACAGTGGAAGATCACTGATCATTACACTCCCAGTAAAACAAATGGTTCATTCTTGATGGTGTTTCAGTAAATGAAAATTCTTCCAAAGGACTGTCAGAAGCAGGACTCTACTTAGATTCAGAAGCCCAAGAAAACAAAACAGAAGTTGTCCCTTCACAAACGTCTTGTTAAAATTCCTGAATGTCCTCAGACAATGAAGAAGTCATTCAGTTTTTGCTACAAGTACCAGACCTGAAATGGTCAAGGACCTCAAAGTCAAAGTAAACTTTTGTCATGAGTGTAATTGGAAAAGTTTTTTATAAAGAGTTTCTTATGAGAACTTTTTAATTAGTCAATTGTTTAATTGTTTCAATAATTATGTAATTGTTTAAATGTTTTTGTAAAAAAGGAACCTGTTTTAGTAGAGGGGTTACTCTGTAAAGGCTATTTGATAGCAGAGGCTCCAGGAGAATTGATTTTTCATGTGAATAAAAAGGAAAAACGATTTTAGTGACTCGATTCCTGTTTTTTCGGTTGTGGATTATAGGTTCTTGTTCGTTGGTGGTTGAATAATAAACTTTATTGTCATTTGGAACTATACACATGTAGCCTAAACGAAATTTCGTGCATCAGCTCAATTCTTGAGATTACAAAGGAAAGTGAAACACATACATGTAGAGGAATAAACATAACTAATAAATACATTACTACTCCCAATACACACAAGAAAGAGCAGAAATTTACCAACACTCATATACGAAAAGAATACCCTCCTGAGTTAAATTAATTACCCTATTTAAAGTAATAAAAAACACACTACAGAGTGAAAAATGCCTAAGTTATCTGTCTAATATTGCACTTGAGTGGGTTAAATAATACAGACTATGGATATAATAAATAAATATTTCACTTACTTGGAAAATATGTAAGTATATATTGCACAAATAAATAAAAACTGACTTATGTATCCAGACCCCTGGGACTAGTGCCCGAGTTCAGAAGTCTAATCACTTTAGGGTAGACACTGTTATTGAATCTTGTAGTCCTGCAGCAGATGCTGCAATATCCATGTCCTGCCCGATGCCAGATGCTTAAACAGTCCATGCGCAGGATGTGTCGTGTCCTGTATTATTTTGGTGGCCTTTCAGATGCTTCTTGCAAAATAAAGTTGTTGTATTGATGGAAGACTAGAATCTGTTACCTTCTCTGCAACGCTCACCACTCTTTGTAGCACCTTCCTTTCTGTAACTGTGCAGCTTCCAAACCACACTGTGAATTTGCAGGTGAGGATGCTCTCTATTGCACTTCTAAAGATGGTGGAGAGAATATGAGGAGGAAGCTTGGCTTTTTCAGCCTTCTTAAAAAGTGGAGGCGTTGGTGTGCTTTCTTGACCAATTGGCTGGTGTTTCCCAACCATGAAAGATCCTCTGATATGAGTGAGTACACCCAGGAATTTCATACTCAACCCTCTCCACACTCTCACCATTGATCCTGAGCACTGGGTGATTTGTTCTCCTTTTCCTGAAGTTGATGATAATGTCATTGCTCTTGCTTACATTCAGGTCAATGTTGTTCCCCTCGCATCAACTGATCAGAGATGCTGCCTCCTCTCTTGTACACCCTTTCATCCTCCTTTGTGATGAGCCCCACAACTGTGGTATCATCAGTAAACTTGATGATATGGTTGGACTTGTACTTAGTATAGTAGTCGTGGGTCAGGATGGTAAATAACAGTGGGCTGAGAACACATCCCTGTGGAACCCCGGTGTTAATTGTGATGCACTTTGAAGTGTTTTGACCCAAACACATTCTCTGTGGTCTCTTAATCAGGAAGTCCAGGATCCAGTTACAGAAATGTTTACTGATTCAGCTGCATTGGTACTACCGTATTAAATGCACAGCATCTTCACATAGTTGTCTTTGCCCTCTAAATCAAGGAAGATGTGTAGTGCTACTGCTATGGCATCAGCCATGGATCAGTTAGCTCTGTACACAAACTGCAGAGGGTCAAAATCAGTCGGTAGGCATGATGAAAGATCCTTTTTGATCAGCTGCTCAAAATATTTCATAATAGTGGATGTCTAAGCGACTGGTCTGTAGTTGTTAGGGCTGGAGGGAGTTGTTTTCTTAGGTAGTGGGATGATGTTAGTTTCCTTGTAGAATGAGGGTCCTTTCGCCATAGCAAGAAAGGTGATGAATATTTCCTTGAGCACTGTGCATAGTTGATCAGCATAGCCTTTTAACACTTTGCCCAGTATGTTGTCTGGGCCAGCAGCCTTCCTGGGGTTCACTCTCCTTAGCTCTTGTCTTACTGCCTCTGGGCTGAGGCTGAGTACTGCATCCTTCTCATCAGTGGGTAGCTTTAGTGTCAACTTGTTTCTTATTTCCTCAAATCTACCAAAGAAGATGTTCAAACTGTTCAGGAATTTGATGCTGGCCTGATATTGTAGTCAGGGACCTCCTGTATGCCTTGCCATAGTGCCCATGCATCCTTCATGTCTTTAAAGTGGTTCTGCACCTTTCTGCCATACTCCCTCTTAGCCTCCTTTATACCCCTCCTCAGATTACCTCTTGCTACACTTAGGGGTGCTTTGTCCTGAGCCCTGTAAGCTGCATTTCTCTCCTTCAGAAGCTCATATAACTTGGGGGTGAGCCATGGCCACTGGTTAGCTCTAACAGTGATACTCTTGGCATTCGTTACACAGTTTGAAATGTATGCTATCACTACACCTCAGTGTATTCATTAATGTTCAGATACTGACCCACTGTGGCTGTCTCCTTGAACATATCCCATTTGGTCCTTTCAAAGCAGTCTTGGAGGGCCTCCATAACCCTCTTGGGCCATACCCTGATTTTTTTCTTCGTGGGTTTCTCTCTAACCAGTGCAGGTTTGTAAGCTGGAGATAGCAAGATGGAATAATGGTCAGTCTCTCCCACTTGTGGATGTTGCACTGCCTTATAAGCTTTCTTTAAATTTATGTACACCTTGTTCAGGATATGGATAGGAACCTGAACCAAACCCTGGGCTTAGCCTTGTAAATCACTCTTATCCAAAGCAACCAAAACAGGTGAAGACCTATGTCTAACTTTTTGCATCTTTTGAAAAGGAATTTCTGAAGTTACTTTTGACAGGCAAAACCTGCCAAGGGAGAGACATTCCCTCTGGCTTTCTGGCTTGAGAAGTATTCCATGCTCTTTCTTTCAAGACTGACAACAGTGGTTCTCCCTTACCCAACAAGGGCACTCCAGCAACTGCAGAGGATGTGTCTGGCTCCCTGTTCATGGTGGCTGTACAGACTACACTAGAGTCAACCAAGGAAAAAGATGACTGGTCTGAGGAAATAGAAATGGCCACAACAGTTATACATCTGTGTCTAAGGCAACTGAGAAGCCTGGTGAAGTGGCAAAGGTTATTTCCTTTTGCAGCTGGAAGAAGGAAGAACCAAGGAACAGGAAGAATGTTCCATCACGAAGCTGAAAAATTCACCTAAATCCCAAGGCAGCCTTGCAGTAATACTTGTTGAAAGTTGTTTTCCAGCAAAACCACAATGAAAAGTACTTTTAACACTTATAGCCCCCAAAGTAATTAAGCACATTTTTAACAGAAAAAAAAAAAATAGTTTTAAGTTAGTTTTAACAACTTTGCCCCTCAAAAGTAAAAAGTAATGCTCCTGTTAAAAAAGTTACTAAATGTCACATGACAGTATATGAAAATACTTTTTCCTAGCTTAAAATTAATAGCTTCACATAAAACGTTCACTCTGTGTCAGAACAATAAAAAGTGGAAGTTTTTTCCCCAGAAGGGGATTTATTCTCCTGGCAACAAAGCAGCTTTAGCAGACTGTCAATCCTTCAAAGCCTGCAAGAGTGGTGCTCTTTGGCAGCCGGAAAGCCCTGAAGGGCTTGGCACCCAAACCACTCTTTCTTCAGCTCTGCTCGAGTTGGTTAATGGTATGGGCATGTGGAAGATGCTGTTAAGCTATTGAAGCTGGCTTTTGATCACTGCTGCTTACAGCTAAGGCTACTGCAGCAGTGATCAAATGATGAACATCTATCCCAACAGTGAAGAATTATGAGAAAATGTTCTACCAGTAGATAAGCTACAGGAAATAAACTCCACTGCTGGGACTCATCCTCTACCCTTTTCAACTGTTAATGGGCAGAAGGGTGAAAAACTAATCATCTGACTTTAGCTGCATTATAATGCCTGAAAATACAAAGTAAGGGAAATGTTAGAATGAGCCTAGAAGAAACTGAAATATCCTGCCTGTAGGTTAGAATATGAGACTGGAAAGCCATGGGGAACTTTGCAGATAGATGGGCACACAGCTGAACCAAGGTCAACTGTGAAAATGGAAAAACTGTAAAGGAGTACTCACAGACATCTTTATAAGGCAAGTATACTGCGTCCCAGAGAAGAACAGCAAGCAGAATTGTTACAACCTGTACTGTTAAATGCAAACAGAGATGGTGAGAACTGTGAGACTTAAGAATTGCAAAGAGAGAGAGAAAATCCTGTATTTGTCTCTCTAAGAAAAGTCAATGAGTAGTAAAAGCTATCACAAGAAGAAGCTGAGATTTCCTGAGAGAACAACCTTATTAAATAGTCTATAGCTAGAAGACCAGTGAACAAATCAGACAGATGTGTGTATAGCTCAAGAAATTATCATGATTCTGAGGACCAAAAATCACATCTACTGAGATTAGCAAGAAAAATACTGTTGGATGTAAAATCCCACAGCATGCATTGTACTTAATAAAACATTAAAAGATACTTTAAATGATCAAGATAATGCAATATAATGCATGCCACCTCCCAGAATTTATACAAAATAGGTGCACGGGGGAACAGGAAGGCACATCATGTGGTATACTTCCTCTTATAAGCAGTCAGAGAAAAGTCCTCAAGGAGGCCAGTAACAAATCCACAGTGTGTTTATTATTTGCTGAGCATTCTGGTGGACACAAAAATGTTATAGCCAATATTTGAATACATAGACCTACACCACAATCAACTTAAGAAAAATTGTCTGATCTGTTTCAGATGCTTACGTAGTATACGTTAAGCATGACATTTTACAGATTATATCTTCCTTTCACCTCCAGTCAGCTAATATGTTTATATGGTGTTACTATCAAGTGTTGTAAGTTACTATATGGAGCTTAGCCGTGCACTCTAGAAAGTACAGCTGGTACGTTTACCTCCTTTTGTGATAAGCCCCATATTGTTAATCCAGCAATTAAGTTTAAGTGAACCCAAGTAATCATCAAAGTCTTAACTTGGAAAAGGTCAAACGTGTGTTATGCAAGGGACATTTGTTTCACTGTTATGGAATCTTTCAGGTAATGACTGTCACTCCAAGAAATCCTATTTATATTACACTGTAAGTTCAAGACTTTGGACTGAGTGTTTCTAACATCAGAAGTGATTCTGATGAAGAGAAGATCTAGTAAATAAAGAAGTTATGTACTCACCATAACGCTCCACCTGTGTTGTCCATTTTCATTCTTCCTCAACAATTAGGTTTGGATCTGACCCCTAGATCCAACTTGTTCGCTTTTTACAGCTCGTGGATTCTGGAAACTTTTGAGCTTATCCCCTACCCATAATGCTCCAGTCCCCTACCATACCTCAGATCTTGTTTGCTGACCTTATAGCTTTACAGAAAACTAGAACCAACAGTAAGATGAGAAACAATACCTGGAGTTCAAAGGCAGGGAAAAAGAAGTTGTGTCTTACCATAACATTCCATCTGTGCTGTCGATCTTCATTAATCCTTGACTGTGGGGCTTGGTTCCGAGCCTTGGAACAGACTCGGCTGTTATTCCAGCTCGCTCCTAAAAACTCTCGAGCTAGGCGCTACCAATAATGCTCCTCACCGAATTACCTCAGAACAAGTTTGCATACAATAGTGACAGACAAGAAGTGCTACATAAGAGACCATATCTGTGTCCCTATTATGAAGCTAGTCTTTGGGAATATTCTGTCCACCAAGAGTTCTAAGGCAGGGGAAGGAGGGAGTGAATGTCAAGGATTAGTGAATCTCG
Source organism: Protopterus annectens (assembly GCF_019279795.1). Taxonomy (NCBI): domain Eukaryota; kingdom Metazoa; phylum Chordata; order Ceratodontiformes; family Protopteridae; genus Protopterus; species Protopterus annectens. The sequence goes on from NC_056732.1 coordinate 1,338,949,760, forward strand.
ACAACACAGATGGAACCCTATGGTAAGACATAACTTCTTTATCTGATGTTGTCAATCTTCACATAATCCTGGACTGTGGGACAGCGTCCCTAGCTAGCTGAATCTTGAGAGGTCTCATGGAAGAATATTACTGAGGACCATTAAGCCGCATGATGCCTGTCCCCTAGAGACCTGGTCCAGTTTGTAATTAGCAATAAAGGTATGAGGAGATGCCCATGTAGCTTTTGCGCAAATATCTATGGAAGCGCTGCCATGATAAACTGCAGAAGCTGCTACAGCTGTCATTGAATGTGTTTTCACAGTCCCTAAGCCATTTCGCCAACGTAACTTTAGATACTGGATTGCCTAAAGAGACTGTAGAAAAGACAATAAACAGTTGGTTGGATTTTCTAATGTCCTTTGTTCTGTGAAGGTAAAAACATAACTGTATATGTACGTCTAGTAAGTGTAGACAGTACTACCCTTTGATGCAAAAATTAGGACTGGGAGATATAAGATTTGATTGATATCGGACTCTGAAACAACCTTTGGAAAAAAGGAAGGATTTGTGTCTTGAGGGAGACCATGCCCTTATGAAATATCAAATAGGGAGGTTTGCAAGACAAGGCTTGAATTTCCTATATTCTTCTGGCCGTAGTGATAGCTATCAAAAATAATTTTTTTCAGGGCAAGAACTTTAAGTCACAAGTAGCTTCAGGTTCTAATGGGGAAAACGTGAGAGACTGCAGTACCAAATGCAAATCCCATGGAGCAAAGGGTTCTTTAAACGGAGGCCTGTGCATTAAGGTTCCTTTCAAAAAGGCTTTACAAAGTTTATGTGACAAGTGATGAACTGTTGAAACCAATATGAAAGTTAGATATCGCAGCAAGATGCACTCGAATGGTAGAGGCTGATGAGCCAGACTCAGAGTAAGGCTTAGAAGTCTAAAACTTTGTCTACAGGTGCTGCACACAGGTCAGTATTACAGTCAAGCGACCATTTAGAAAACTTTGGCCATTTGTTATGATACAATTTTCTAGTTGAACATTTGTGGTGGGCCAGAATGATGCATTGGACTGGGTAAGTGAGGGAGGAATGCCTGGCAATCATGGGAACTGGAGAAGCCATGCAGTGAGCTTGAGATGCTGAAGATTCAGATGAACCATTCCCTCTGCATGGGACAACAGGTCTGGAGCTGGGTCCAGTATCCAGTGTTTCCAAATTAGACGAGGCCAAAGAAAAGAAAACCAGACTTGTCAAGGCCAGAACGGGGCAATGAGGATTATTTTGTTCTGTTGACTTTCTTTAGAAACTGACATATTAGTGGAGTCAGGGGAAAGGTGTATGGTAGACCGGGGGCCCACTTGTGAAGGAGAGTCTCTCTGGATGACTGCTCCCCAGGGAGGGGGATTAGGGCAAAGTAACGGCTGCACTTGTTGCTCAGAGGGGACGCAAACAGATCGCAGCAAGGTTGGGCCGAGAGGTGGAATATCATTCCTGCCACCACTGGATTGAGACACCACCTGTGAGGCATGAGGATGGTTCTGCTCAACTTGTCTGCAATCAGGTTGGAGCTCCCTGGAATGTGCGTTGCCATTAGAAAGCGGTCAGAGGAAATTGCCCATTGCCACACTCTGAGAGCTTCTCGACAAAGTGGGTACGACCTGGGTCCCCCTTGTTTGTTGATATACCAGACTACTGACATGTTGTCTGTTTGAACTGCAATCATTTCGAACGGGAGGGTATCTTGAAATGCGTGCAAAGCTAACAGCACTGCCCTCATCTCTAGAATGTTGATATGCAAGTTGGCCTCCAGCTGGGACCAAGTGCTTTGGACTGTCTTTCCCAGATAATACCCCACCACCGAATCTGGGACATGTCTGTGGTCACTGTGGCTTGGGGTTGAGGAGGGACAAAGGGACAGCCTGACAAGATTTCATTGGAATGGAGCCACCAACTCAGATCTTATTTGCAATGATTGGTGATCATAATAATATGGGACATTGGCTGATTCATTAGGGGCCACTGGTAAGCCAGAAGCCACTGAAGCATTTGCATATGGTATCTGGCCAGTGGAACTAGAGTGATAGAGGATGCCATTGACCATACAGTTTGTAAAATGAATCTCACTGTTACTTTCTTGCTGCAAATGATTTAGCTCACTTGTGATCTGATCCTTTTGAGTCTTTTTAGGGGAAGTGACGCAAAACCGGTGACTGTGTCTAGCATAGCTCCAATGAATTCCAGTTGTTGTGATGGTTCCAGAAAGGATTTTTGTAATTTATAGTGATTACACTTCTTCATCTTTGTGCCAGCTTAGGAATCTCATGACTTTAAGAGTTGACGCCTGATGGGAGTGGTAAGGAGCCAGTCGACTAGATATGGAAACACTCGGAAACCTAGTAGTCTGAGATGCACCGTTGCCACCGCTATGCATTTGGTAAACACCCTGGGGGCTGTGGTGAGACTAAAGGGCAGTGCTCTGAACTGATAATGACTGGCTCCCAGATGGAAGCTCAGGAATCTTCTGGAGCGCTTGTCCATTTTTATATGGTAATATGCATCCTGAAGATTTATTGAGCACATCTAATTGTCTTTTGCCAAGAATGGAAGTAGTGACTGAACCAAGACCTTCTGGAAAGTGGTTTGTTGAATTGATTTGTTCAACTGACTGAGATCCAAGATCGGTCTCCAGTCCCGTTTTCTCTGGCACTAAAAAGAATCTTAAGTAAATTCCAGATCCTCTCTGGTCTGGCAGGACTGCCTGGATGACTCTTTTTTTTCAAGCAGTTTTTGAATTTCTAAGACTGCTGCCTCCCTGTGACTGGGTGGAATGTCTGGGATTCTTCTTGGTCTTTTTGGTTTCTTTGAAAGAGGGATGTTGTAACCTCTGGAAATGAAACCCTGCACCCATTTGTCCATCATTTCTAGCCAGGCAGATTGATGCAGGGACAATCATCCTCCAACTCCCTCCAGAGGAAGGCAATTGGGCCTCCTCTTTCAGGATCGTTGGTAGGAGTTACCAGAGAAAGTCTCTGGAACACTGGTACTGCAGGCCATTTTTGCCTCTTGGATGCAATCTTCCATTATTGTTTCCCCCTCTGCCCTGGGTGGGGTGGGGGGGGGTGGGGTGTCATTGTCACGTAAGTCCTGGAAAGATCCTTGGGTCTTTTTGAACCATAGCTTCCCACTTCTCTGGTTCCTGGAATAGTTGAGGAGGAGGAGTGGAGAAGTGTATGCCCATGGCAGAAAGTTTCTTCCAGTCTTTCTCACATTTGGCTAGAGTCTCTAACTTTAGGGCCAAACAGGGATGATTTGTCAAACGGAGAGTTGGCGAAAGACTTAAATGGCCCTGGAAAATCACATAAGCGCATCCAGGCATGTCACCTGATGGCTACGCCTGAACCTGCTACTCTTGTCATACCTTCAGCAGCATGAGCAATTAGCCTCATGGACGAATTGGAAATAGATTCAAGGGTGGCAAGGTGTGAAGTAACCTTATCTCGAACCCCTTCAGCTACTGCTCTTGTAAGAGTATCTGAAAGCCCTTTAATTAGATTTCTCTGAAGCCTGGTAAAATGCTCCATATAATTCAAGAACCTGAGAGCGAAGGTTGATGAAGCGTATATGCACTTCCAAAATCTATCCATAGTCTTAGACTCCTTGTTAGGAGGATGGACAGTAGGACTTTCTTCAAGTTCCTTTTTAGTGGCTGCCGTTACCACAATGGCGTCTACAGGAATACCCTTGACCCAGTGTTGCTCATCTTTTGGGGCAGAGAGAATTCGGTCAGGTCTCTTAGGAATCGGCTCAATAGAGTCAGGAATTTTCCAGGTCTGCTCGGCTAACAGTTTAATAAGACCACCAGGAAAAGGAAAAATATAGTCTGCAGAAAGAAGTTGAAGTCATTGCAAGGTTATATTGAGTAAAAAGCAATGTACAATCCAGGGCATCTCGATCCATCAGAAGTCTAGGTAGGGGGTTGAAGGGTGGGTTGTGAGTAAAAGGTGAAAATGGGCAACACACATGGAAAGTTATGGTAAGTACATAACTTCTTTATGTGATGTCAGTTTTCACCTCATCACTGATGGGACAGAGTCCCTAGCATCCATTTCCTTGGGTGGCTCATGGCAGAATATTCCTTAGGACCATAGACCCAAATGCAGCTCTACCCCTGATAACCAAATTCAACTTGTAAAGAGCAATAAAAGTATGGTGATTGGTCCATGTGGCTGCCGTATAGATATTGTCCATTGAAACTCTGGACTGAAAAGCAGAAGTAGCAACCATGGCCCAAGTAGAATGAGTTTTAGCAGACCTGGGTAATTGTTTATTCTGTGAATAGTAAATGTAAGTACTGCACAGTGATAACAATTTGGCTAAAGTCACCATAGACACAGGAAGACCTTTGTCTAGTGTTTGAAAAGGCTACAAATAGTTGCTCAGATTTCCTAAAAACCTTTGTACTATGAAGATAGAAGTGTAATTATCTGTGAACATCTAGCAAATGTAAAGAATATTCCCCCTTATTTTGAAAATTGGGAAAAAATGGTAATTCAGTAGACTGATTCAATATATTTTCTGATTCCACTTTGGATGAAAAGGAAGGGTTCGAAGACCCTATACTTATGAAATATCAGATAAGTGGTTGAGACGATAAGGCTTGTAGTTCAGAAACTCTTCTAACAGATGTGATTGCCTCTAGGAAAAGGGTCTTACAAGAAAGAAATTTCAGGTCACCATGTGCTGCCGGTCAAATGGGGGAGAAATAATATGCGTTAAAATGAAATTTAAATCCCACAGAGGCGAAGGGTCTCTATACAGGGGTATTAAAAAGTATTGTTCCTTTGCAAACAAGCTTTGCAGAGTTTGTGCAAAATTAATGAAGATCTGTTTTCACCCAAATGAAAATTTGATATAGCTGCTAGATGAACCTTAACTGTAGCTGCAGCTGCATCTTTATTAAAATGCTGTGCTAGGAAATCCAAAACTACATGAATAGGAGCAGTGAAGGGATCTATGCCAAGATTCTTTGCCCAACAAACAAAACATTTCACTTGCTCCGATAAATTTTACAGGTGGTGGGTTTATGAGGCAAAAGAATAACGTGTCGGACAGGGGAATAGAGAAGGGGTTGCCTGGCTAAGACCCTGTATGATTTGCCAGCCATTGTAGGGAAAAAAAACAAACAAACAAAAAAAGACCGCACCAGTATATAGCCATTCACACACACACAGCCCACATGCACTACAGTAGGGAGAAGAGAATTAGAAAAGATTTATTTATTTATTTTTTAAATACAGAGAGGAAAGGGGGAAACAACTACCAGTAATGGTAGTAAAGATTACCTACAAAGGTAGTAAAAAGGGGTAAGGAGACTCAGAATAGAGAACGATAACTAGATATAAAATTCTTCTTAGAAGAAAGAACTGTGAAGAAAAAGGAATCATGAATGTAATAATATAGAGAAAACAAAAGCAAAAAGGGGACCAACGTTCTTTGTGAAGCGACAAATGAGATCTGAGGTAATGCATAAGGTGCATTCTGGGTAAAGGGGAGGTGCCCAAGAGCAAAGTTTGTGACCATGAGCTTTAGTAACGGCTGAGTCGGATCTGAGGGTCGGATCCGTACCCATCAGTGAGGATAAGGTGAAAATTGACAACATCACATCATTGGTTACCTTATCTTTTCTTCCAATAGTCACAAACCAAATGGTAGGAGACTGGAGGGTGGGGAGTTGAGGAAGAATGAAAATGGACAACACAGATGGAATGTTATGGCGAGTACATAACTTCTTTACCTGATGATGTCAGTTTTCATTCATTCCTCAACAATTAGGATAGAGTCCCCAGCTACCTGGATCTCGGGAAGCCTCTAAGGAAGGATATTCCTGAGTACTGTCAAGTCGAAGGGTGCTCTTCCCCTTGAGACCAGATCCAATTTGTAATGAGTAATAAAGGTACGAGGATTAGCCCAAGTTGCAGCCGCAAAGATATCATCCATGGAAGACCTGAAGTTGCCATGGACCCAGTTGAATGGGCTCTCAAAGGTTTTGACAAAGATAAACCTATGAAATGCAAACCATTTGGCTAAAGTTTCTTTTGTAAATGGCTTGCCTAATTTCAATTCCACAAGAGAGGCAAATAATTGATCTCCTTTTCTGAAGTTCTCTGTTATATGCAAATAGAAATGTAACTGACTGCAGACATCCAACAAATGTAACGTATTCTATTTTGTTCATGAAATTTGGAAAGAAAATGAAGATTAATAGATTGATTGATGTTGGATTCTAACACCACCTTAGGAAGAAAGTAAGGGTTGGTTCATAATCTATCCTATCTCTATGAAAATTTAAATAGAGAGAGTTAGAAAACAAGATTTGAAGCTCAGAGACTGAGCACAGGTTATAGCTACCAAAAAGATAGTTCTCCAGGTTAGAAATTTTACTTCACACTGCTGATGGTTCACATGAAGATTGGGTCAAAGCTTGTACAACTAAATTTAACTCCCATGGTGGAGTTGGATCTTTAAAAAAAAGGGGGAGGAGGGGTCTCAGAAGAAAGGCACCCCTTATAAAGGCCTTACAAAGTTGTGAAGAAGCTAACGTGGAACTGTTAATTCCTACATGAAAATTAGAAATGACATCTAGTTGTACTTTAATAGTCAAGGAGCTAGCCCCTGCATTAAAAATTGTAGTCAAAAACTCAAAACTGTTATGTACTGGTGCTGAAAAAGGGTCAGTGTTTTTCTGTTGTGGGCAAAAAACAGATCTTTTCCATTTACTTACATAAATCTTCCTAGCAGAAGCTTAATGGGAAGATAAAAGAATGTGATGGACAGTGGAGGAGACCCTGGGTTGTCTAGCTATCAATGGAAGTGGAGAAATCATGCGGTCAGCTCAGACCCAAAATGTACGGGCGAATCATGTCTGCCGGGTGAGACAGGATGTCTGGAATTGATCCAGAAATCAATGGAGGGTGAATTCGATGAGGCCAAAGGAAGGGGAATCAAATCTGATGAGGCTAATAAGGGGCAACGAGGAAGGCTTTGCTCTTCAGTCGAGATGCACTCTGGAGAACCTTGGGGATTAGAGGGGTTGGGGGTTAAGCATAGAGTACACCGGGTGGGCCAGAGGAGAGCGTCTATCAGTGATTCCCCCAGTGGTGGGCTCAGGGCAAAGAACCTGCTGCACTTGTTGAGGGGAGATACAAAGAAGTCACAACAAGTATGACCCCATTGGCAGAATATCTTTTCAGCAACTTTTATGTTGAGAAACCACTTGTGAGGCAATAAAATGGACCATCATGTTTGATATTTCCAGAATGTACATTGCTATCAGAAATGATTAGATGAGATCGCCCACTGCCACACTCTGAGAGCTTCTCACACAAATGGGTAAGATCTGGTTCCTCCTTGTCTGTTGATGTACCATACCACTGACATATTGTCCTTCTGTATCTAAATAGTCCCGGAAGGGATAGAGTCTTGAAAGGCTTGCAGTGGTAGGAGTACTGCTCTCATTTCAGGGACACTGATATGAGTGCTGGCCTCTTCAGGGAGATCATGTGCTTTGGACTGCCCTTCCCAAGAAGTGCCTACCCATCCCAATTTGGAAGCATCTGTGGTCACTATGGCTTTGAGATGAGGAAGAATGAAGGGACAGCCTTGTAATATCTGATCTGAGTGAATCCACCACAAGAGGCACTTTTTGCATGCTTGAGTTATTCTGACCTGGGTGGATATACGTTGGTGTAACATGGACCACTGAGTTACTAGGGTCTACTGAAGAATTCTCATAATATCTTGCTAATGGTACCAGAACTATCGCAGTGGACATTGACCCCAAAGCTTGTAGAATCAATCAAGCTGATAGAGAAGAATTTTGAATTATCTTTTTGACTTGAAACTGAATAGGTTCATATGTGTGTACTAGGCTAATGGCCCTGGAGCCTTTACAAGCCTAGCCCATAAAAGTGCCCTGGCATCGTGCCACCCAACATTAGTTCCTACAGCCTCTATCAAGCAGAGCCACTTGAGTAATCCCCAGGGTGAACTATTACCCATCCACTCATCAAGATTTCTCTTGAAGAGGGACAGCGAGGTGCTCTACTTGACATGTATGGGAAATCTATTCCAGAGCATGGGCAGTCTCTGGGTGAGGAACTTGTCCCTCCAGCATGTTCTGTTATTTGTGGTAATGAGGTTGAGGTCTCTGGAGCGTGTGGTGCTGAGGGATTGGGATTTCTTTAGATGTAGCATTTCTAACAGAGCTGGGTCAGACATGGCTTTGTAAGTCAAGCAGAGATTGCCTCTAAGTAGGTGATATGAGACAGAAAATAGCTGGAGTCTGTCCGTGTAGGACATGTGTTTAATGCCTAGGATCCTCTTCGTGAGGTACTTCTGTGGCCTCTCCAGCTGTTGCAGGTGTCTAGTGAGGTACATGCCAAATGGGGCATTATACTCTATGATTGGTCTAATGAGGGAAGTGTAGAGAGAGATAATGACCTCTTTCTTCCTGGATGAAAAAACCTTGGTAATGAGATGTGTCACATAGAAGGCCTTTCTGACCACAGTGGCAATGTGGTGGTCGAAAGAGAGGTTGCTGTCAACCTGCATCCCCAGACCTCTTATAACACCTTCAGTGTTCAGTGGGCTCCCATCGATGTGGCAATTAATGGGAACTGATTTGTTACCAAAGGGGATGAAGACGCATTTTTTTGGCGTTAAGCTTAAGGCCATGGTTTTGACACCAGTCATTGGTCTCAGTGAGGCCTTTCTGCAGGATGTCTGCATCACTTGGGGAGTTAATAATGGCTCCCAGCTTGCAGTCATCTGCGAACTTGGTCAGCCAGAGTCCCTTTGTGTTGGCCTGGGCGTCTGAGAAGTAGACACTGAACAGGAGAGGATCCAGGACCGATACCTGTGGGACTCCACTCGTGACTGGTCATCACGTGACTGGTCATCAGTCTGACTTGGAGTTTACTTTCACACAATTTGCAACCCACCTAGTGATATAGGGGTTGATGTCTAGTTTGGTGAGTTTATCAATAATTCCCAAGTAAGGAATGGTATCAAAGGCCTTGGCCAGATTGAGATAGGCTGTATGCACTGCCTTACCTTCATCTACAACCCTGGTGACTGACTCAAAGAAGTCAACCAGGTTGAGCAGGCATGACCTCCCTTTCACAAAGCCAAACTGTGTGAGGTCCAGAGTTTGGAGATTTCCTATACCTTTGTTAATCAGGTCCATGATGATGTGCTCCATAGCTTTACATATCAGACTCATCAGGCTAATGGGGCGATAATTCCCAGGGTCTGTAGTTGCTCCCCCTTTATGGAGCGAGATGACTGCAGCAGTGCACCATTCGTCATAGTTTGTAACCTTGGTAAGGGAAGAGAGGCTATGACTGATACCGTATTGACCAAGGCCTCTATGAACTCTAATGTAGGAGATAATTCTAGCTGAGATGTATTGTGATTGATGGTAATTCCTAGATGAGAGCAAAGCTGGAGTACATACTCTTGTGCCTTTATCATAAGATGCCTGGTCGGAGTGGTTATGAGCTGGTCTACTAAGTATAGAAACACCTGGAATGGAATCCCTGCAGTGTCAAGTAAGCTGCTAACACCCTGGAGGCTGTGGTGAGGCCAAAGGGCACGGCTCTGAATTGATGATGATTGGCTCCCAGCCAGAAGCGTAGGTATCTCCTGGATTGTCTGTTCCTTTTTAAGTGATAGTACTCATCCTAAAGATTCACCAAGCACATCCAGTCATCCTTGTGCAGGAAGGGCAAAATAGACTGAGCCATGACCATCTGGAACTTTGTCTACTGAACCGATTTGCTTAGACTGCAGAGATCGAAAATTGTCTCCAGTCCCCTATTTTCTTTGGCACTAAAAAGAATTTAAAGTAAGTTCTGGATTCTTTCTGGGCTGGGGGACCTCTTGGATGACTCTTTTTTTAGCAGCTTTTTTATTTCTACAGCTGCTGTATTCCTCTGACTGGGTGGAGCATTGGGGATTTTGTTTACTGTTAAGGGGGGCAGTAGGAAAAAATGTATTATATAACCTCTGGAGATAATCCTCTGCAACCATGTACCTTTTGTAATGTCTAGCCAGGCTCTCTAAAGCAGGGACAGATGACCCCTGACTGCCTCCAGAGGTGGACAATCAGGAGCATTGGTAGAGTCTGTCACAGAAGGTATCTCTGGACCCTGATTCTGTGGGCCTCCTCTGCTGCATGGGTGGCATCTTCCATTAGAGTTCCTCCTTCTGCCCCTGGGGGAAATATCTCCATGTGGATCATGATAAGGACCTTGGGACTTTCTGAACCACATTTTTTGACCTTCCCATTCATTCCTAGAGAAGGTTCTTTGAGGAGTCACAAAATGTATGCCCACTGCAGACAGTCTTACAATCTTGCTCACACCTGGAGTGTGTGTCTTTCACTTTAGGAACAAAGGAAGCACTGACTAAGGAGGACTTGAAGGGCTCAGCGAAATCGCACAGGTGCTTCCAAACAGGTCTCCTAATGGAAATACCAGAAACTGTCCCCCTTGAGGTACCTTCAGCTGCATGTGGAATGAGCCTCATGGATAATTTTGACATGGATTGCAGGGTAGACAACTGTGAGGCAACAAAGCTCTGTGCCTCAGACGTAATGGTCCCAGACAGAGATTTGGAAAGTTCTTTAAGTCCCTCTGAAGTCTGGTAAAATGTGCCAAATAATTCAAGAACCTGAGTGCTAAGGTCGCTGAAACATATGCACAGCTCCCAAATCTGTGCAAAGCCCTGGACTTGCTGTTAGGGCGGGTGGACAAATAAACTCTTTTCCACAAGTTCCTTCTTTGTGGCCACCGCTATGACGATGGCATCTACTGGTACTCCTTTGCTCCAAAATTCTCTTCCTTTTGGTTGTGCCACGATCCTGCCTGGTCTCTTGGGGATTGGCTTAACAGTGTCTGGTTCCTTTCAAGCCCACCTAGAGATCTAATCAATGAGCTCTTCGGTGGGCAGAGTCATCCAGGAAGTAGATGGGTCAGACACAAAGGCTTTGAGGAATACCGATTCCTCTTGGGAAGAGTTATCGGTAGACCAACCACCCCTTTGCTTTAGGATTTCCAGGATGTCTCCAAAGGAGATGTCATCAAATGGTGATCTTGGGGATCCTTCTCCCTCATCAAAATCAGTATCTTCTGTGACTGACTCTTGTATCTTCTGTGACTGACCCTTGAGGAAAGTCTAAGCGCCTCCTTTTGCACTTTTTCTTCCTAGGGACTTCTTTGGTGGGATGTTCCAGAGAAGTATCAGAAGATATAAGTATACTGTGCTGGGTAGCCTGGAGACTTTGGTCTGGCTGTCCTTGTGGATTAGAGTGTTGAGGCTCAAGGCAGAAAGACATATGGGATTCAGAAGGAAGATCTGAAGGGGGTGGAATCTTCCATCCTCTAGAAGCAGAGAACGCTCCCTCCATCAAGGCAGAAGACATGCTTCCATACCATCAGCTCCTTCTGACCCAAAGGCAGCCCACCCAACGCAGAGGTTGGAGCCAAGCTGTCCATTGCTGATGCTCTGAGGGGCAGAAACTGCTCCGACAACTTTGGAGTTGACTCTAACACTTCGGATCTGACAATGATGCGATGGCTCCAAGAGTCATCTGGCTTCAACACACTCTGACCTGGTGCACTCAGAGAATGTATCACAGCCAAAGATGCAACAATCTTCAGATCAGATACAGGCAGTCCCGGAAGACTCAGATCCAAGGGCTCCAAAGCCAAGGGTCAGATCAGAGAAGGAACCAAGATGGGTAAAGCAACACTGGTAAAGGTCTCTGGATCCGAAGGGGTAGGAGCCAGAACAACTCCCATTTGAATCTGTGCCAAGAGAAACTTCATCATTCTATCCACATCTGCTTCTGTCAGGCTCCTGAAAGAATGAGAAGAAGAGGCCACTAAAAGGGACATAGAACGGTGGTGTCTCTCTCTAAAAAAAAAGTGATGGCAGCCTGGAAGGAACAAGGTCTAGAGAGGACACATACTGGGTCTGAGAGAGTGGTTTCAGATCTGAAGGTATTTGATCCGATGAAACAGATCAGGCATCTGATGCAGATGGATCCAAAGATTTAGTCTTTGGATTCAACCCTTTCATTACTTTAAGGGCTAACTCAGTGGTAGGCTCAAAAGATGGAGTGGAGAATCCAGAATGGTCGGACGGCCGCTTTCTGGACTCCTTTTCATCTGGTTTGGAGGTTTGAGCACCAGTTAGTGATTCCAAGAAAGTTGTAGGCAGAAGACCTTTCAAAATAAGTTTATTTTTTCAATCGACTAATGCCCATGGATTAAACACTTTGCAAATATCACACAACCCCTTTAAGTGTTCCAGGCCCAAGCAATAAAGGCAAGAATAATGAGCATCTCAGAGAAGGCTCTTGTGCCCACACACTTGGCATTTTATAAAACCAGAAGGTTTTTCAGCCATCTAAAAACAAGGCAATATAACACTAATAATTTTTTTTTGTAATGTGGAAAGAAAGGCGAACAAGTTACCAACAATGGTAATTAAAGAAACTACTACAAGGGTAAAGGGAAAGTGGAGAAAAATACCAACAATGGTAATTAAATTACACTAAGTAAAGTATAGGTTAAGGGAGGAATAAATGCATATAGTAAAAAAGGTTAAAGATAGTGAAAAAGAATAATCAATCTGTTTATTTATCCAACCAGAAACCACTAAAGCTCAAGAGCTCACAGCGGCCACATCCACATGTGAAGGCGGCAAATGAGATTGGAGGTATGGTAGAAGACTAGAGCATTATAGGTAAGGGAGGAGCTCGAGTTTTTCCAGTATCCATGAGCTGTACAAAGTGGCCAAATTGGATCCAAGAGTTGGATCCAAACCCAATTGTTGTGGAATGAATGAAAATTGACATCATCAGAGAATGGTCTTTCATAGCTCTTAAGTGAAGACAGATCTCCGTGTAAGTGTCTGGATGAGGAAAAAAACGAGAGGATCTTTATTATATCTGAGTGTCTAAGGATGTCACAAAAGGAAATATTGTCAGCCTAGCTATCTGGAATTTTGTAAATAATTATATGTCATTTGTGAATATTAATATGATTTATATACAAGTGTGACAGAGGGAGATACTGCCAGCACAGCTGTCGGGAATTTTGTAAATGGCTATGTGTCATTTGTGAATATCAACAGGATTCATATGCTTGTGCTACAAATTAGAACTGTATGTCATATAAGATAGATTGTACAGATGGGTGCTGAAGAGATATGCTTTAGAGTACTCAGCATATCCACAGTGTACCCTACTTGTAAAGAACAGAAATGTATATAAACTATTGTAACTGTGTAAATGTATATATTTTAACAGTAGGAACTGGCACATAAAAGGTTAACTTGCAAAACTTCAGAAAAATAGTTGAAATTAAATTATTTTATAACTGTGCCATAAAAGATGGTTTCAGTGCAACAGGAGACAATGTCTAGAAATAGAAGTTATGTCCTTACCATAACGTTCCATGTGGAGTGTTCATCTCGCCTTTGTTCTTACACATGGGTTCGGAGCCGATCCTCGGCTCCGTGTCGGCCGCTTGCAAGCTCTGCATCGAGAAGAAGCTCGAGATCACCTAATACCCACAATCCCCCTCTGCCTTTACCTCAGATCTAGTTTGCAAGCAAACCAGCCATAGAGAGCACACACACATACCAAAATTTACATAATGATAGGATCATCAATATACATATATACATATATATATATATATATATATATATATATATATACACAAGTGTATCATACAATACAACTATTGCAACTGCAGAAGGAGAATACTCCAGACCAGGCACCAAATCGAACGTTCTTCCTAAGGGTGGGAAGGGTGGGAGTGTAAGAACAAAGGCGAGATGAACACTCCACATGGAACGTTATGGTAAGGACATAACTTATATATGTGAGAGTGTTCAATCTCGCCTTTGTTCTTACACATGGGTAGCGTCCCTAGCTCCATGATCCTGAGGAACTCACGAGAACGTTCTTGAGCACAGTGGAACCAAAGGTTGCCCTATCCCTAGAAACCCTGTCCACTTTGTAATGAGAGATAAATGTATGTGGTTTAGCCCAAGTAGCAGCCGCACAAATCGTGTCTAATGGTAAGCGAGCTGCATGAGCTAAGGATGTAGACACTGATCTCGTAGAATGTCCTTTAGGTTTGACCGATAAGGTTTGATTAGAAGCCTCATAAACGTATGTGATACAATCAGTTAGCCATTTGGAAAGAGTTCGTTTCGTAACTGCTACACCCTTCCTGCTGTCAGCAAAGGCTACAAACAGTTGATCAGATTTCCTGTGATCTTTTGTTCTATCCAAATAAAATCTGAGTTGTCTATGGACATCCAATTTGTGCAACATATACTCTAATTTATTAGAGTGATTTTTGAAGAAGGTGGGTAATTCAATGGACTGATTAATATTATTAGTAGAGCAAACTTTGGGGAGAAAGGATGGATTAGTGTGAAGGGATACTCTGTCAGAGTGGAAAATTAAATAAGGGTGTTTAATAGAAAGAGCCTGAAGCTCAGACACTCGCCTAGCGGATGTAATGGCCACCAGGAACAGAGTTTCCTACGATAAAAATTTCAATGGGCAAACTGAGGCTGGTTCAAAGGGGGGCAACATCAATTTAGAAAGTAAGAGGTTCAGATTCCACGGTGATGTAGGAATTCTAACTGGTGGTCTGATATGAAAAGATCCTTTTAAAAAGGCTTTACAAAGTCTGTGAGCCATAATAGGCGCACCACATTCTTCCACATGAAAGTTAGAAATGGCAGCCAATTGCACTCTTAAAGTAGCAGGAGAAGCTCCTTCATGAAACAATTCTGTCAAAAACTCCAAGGTCTTGTTCAACGGAGCTATAACAGGGTCCAAATGATGTGAATTAGCCCAGAAGACGAAACGTTTCCATTTACTGGTGTAGGTTTTTGTAGTGGAAGCTTTATGAGAAGCCACTAAAATATTCTGAACCGCCAGTGTAAGGGAATCAGACCTGGCTAGAAAGGGAAGCGGAGCAGCCAAGCTGCTAGATGGAGTGATTCGAGAGATGGCTGAGGAACTCCTGACGAGTGAGTCAGTAGATCTGGCTCTGGGTCCAGCATCCAAGGTCCCCGAATGCGGTGATGCAATAGAAAGGGGAACCAAATTTGACGAGGCCAGAATGGGGCAATGAGGATTATCGTCCTCTGAAGGTTGTTGGCTTTCTGCAGAAACTTTGCAATCAGGGGAAATGGAGGAAAAGCATACAGGAGACCCGGGGCCAATCGTGCACCAGCGCGTCCCTGGGGACTTCCCTGGAGGGTAATAGGGCAAAATAGCTCCTGCATTTGGCGTTCATTGGAGACGCAAACAGATCGCAGGAAGGCTGGCCCCACTTGCGAAATATCATGTTCGCAATTGACTGTTTGAGGGACCACTCGTGAGGCAACAGTATTGCTCTGCTCAGCCTGTCGGCTATGACGTTGGATGACCCGGGATGTGCGTTGCGATCAGAAAGCGACCCGTGGACTCCGCCCATTGCCAAATTCTCATGGCCTCTCTGCATAGTTGATAAGACCTGGTTCCCCCTTGCTTGTTTAAGTACCAGACTACGGACATGTTGTCTGTCTGAACTGCAATAGTCCCTAGAGGAAGAAGGGGAGCAAAGTGTTGCAACGCTAAAAACACTGCCCTCAACTCCAGAACATTGATGTGCAGATTGTACTCCAGATTGGTCCAGTCCCCTTGAACTGTCTGTCCCTGAAAGATGCCCCCCCACCCTATCAGGGAAGCGTCCGTGGTTATCGTCGCTGACGGTGTGGGTAGCACAAATGGTCTTCCGCTGGAAAGGTTGCAAGTCTGAAGCCACCAAGTTAGGTGTGATTTGCATGTGTTTGTTATCAGAATTTCGTGTGTCAGAGGTAGCTGTTGGAACGACCATTGTGCAAACAGCAGCCATTGTAGAACTCTCATGTGCAGTCTTCCCAAAGGTATCGCAATGAGAGAAGCTGCCATGAGACCCAAGACCTTTAGAACCAGCTTTGCCGGGGATTTTTTGGACGACAGAAGGAGAGAAATGTTGTTTTGAAGTGCGACTATCCTTTCTGTAGGACGCCTTAGAATCAAATGATGCGTATCTAATTCCGCTCCTATGAATAAGATATGCTGTGATGGCTGTAGTAAAGATTTTTCGAAATTTACGGAAATTCGAGGTGAATACAAAGTTGTAGGGTGTAATCCCTGGCCTGTATCAGTTGACGCCGGGTGGTGGCAGACAGGAGCCAGTCGTCCAGATACGGAAACACCTGGAATCCTAGGCGCCTCAGATGAGACGCTACCACTGCCATGCATTTGGTGAAAACCCTGGGGGCTGAGGTCAGACCAAAGGGCAGGGCTCAAACTGGTAGTGACTGGCTCCCAGCCGGAAGCGCAAATGATCCCTGGACGCCCTGGCCATTTTGATGTGGTAGTATGCGTCCTTCAGATCTATTGAGCACATCCAGTCGCCCTTCTGTAGGAATGGAAGGATCGATTGAAGCGTGACCATTCGAACTTTTCCTTCTTGACAAAGGTGTTGAGGCTGCTTAGGTCCAGAATCGGCCTCCAGTCCCCTGTCTTCTTTGGAACTAAAAAGAACCTTGAGTAAGTCCCGAATCCTATTTGGTCCGCTGGGACTGGTTGGATGACTCTTTTCTAGCAGCTTTGAAATTTCTATAGCTGCTGGGTCTCGCAGATGGGGCGGTACATCTGGGAGTTTTTTCTTTGGAATGGGGGTGGATAGGAATGGTATTTTGTAACCTCTGGTAACAACGCTTTTTACCCAGTTGTCTGTAGTAAAGCTTTGCCAGGCCTGAGGGTATAAAGCTAAGCGACCCCTGACTGCCTCCAGAGCAGGACAGTCGGGCCTCCTCTCAGGAGTGCTGGAAAGGTTTACCAGGGGGGGTATCCCTGTCACCTTGGTTTTGCGGACCCCCTCTGCCGCCAGGGCGGCGTCTTCCACCTCTGCCCCCTCCTCTGCCTCTAGAGGGGGCATCACCCTGTGTGCCTGGGAAAGATCCTTGGGGTTTTCGAAACCACATTTTCCCACCACGTTGCCCTTTGGGGTACGGTCTGGAAGGGTGGAAAACGGACTCCGACAGCAGACAGAGTCTTTCCCTCCTGTTCACACCGGGTAAGGGTCTCCTTTACTTTAGGGCCAAAAAGTGTGGCACCATCAAATGGGGCGTTAGTAAAGGAAGACTTGAAGGCTTCCGCAAATGAACATAAGCGCATCCAGGATTGCCTACGAAGAGCAATCGCTGAAGCCGCTGCCCTACTCGATCCTTCGGCTGCGTATGATATCAGCCTCATGGATGAGTTAACAATGGATGTAAGGGTATTTAGATGTGCCAAAACTTTCTCTGAGACCGCAGCATCTGCAGTACCCTGGAGGGTATCTCCCAACTCTTTGACTAGATCCCTCTGTAAGCGTGTAAAATGAGTCAAATAGTTCAGGGACCGCATAGAAAAAGCCGCTGAACTAAAAATGCGCTTCCCGTATCTGTCCATAGTCCTAGAATCTCTGTTAGGCGGATGGACAGATGAGGAAGATTCCGACATCTCCTTTTTCGTGGCCGCTGCCACCACCATGGCGTCCACTGGAACTCCTTTAGTGAGGTAAGCCTTGTCTTGTGGTGCAGTGATGTACTTATTAGGCTTCCTAGGGACCGGTTCCACCGTGTCAGGTGTCTCCCATGCCCTTCGAGCAATCAACTCCATTAACTCATCGAAGGGCGGAGTGACCCAGGAGGAGGAAGGGCGAGCACCAAATGCCTTCAGCAAGACTGACTCATCCTCAGAAGGGGGGAGGGACTGCCAATCACCTCTCTGCTTCAGGATCTCCAAGATGTCAGAGAAAGAGACATCTTCTGAAGGTGACTTTGGGGACCCTTCTGACTCATCCAAGTCAGTATCGGATGTTAAAGATTCTTGTGGAGAATCTAAGTGTCTCCTCTTACACAATCTTTTCCTAGGGACCTCTTCGGGGGGAGCATCCGAAGAAGCCTCCGAGGAAGAGGGGGCACCCTCCAGGGGTGGCTGAGACACCGGTGCTCGACGCTTGGATGTGGCCGTTGGTGCAGAGGAAGATAACGGTCCTTTATGGGGAGGAGAGGCTGCTTCTACTGATGTGGTTGTCTGGGTAGACAACACCTTCCTCATGAGATCGAAGGCCCCCGGGTCCCGAGTCGAGGAATCTCCCGGTTCTGAAGAAATGGGAAGAATCCCAGAGACAGGCACCGAAGGCATCGACCCCGAGGACGGAGCCGAATCGATCCGCGCCGAGGCCCCGAGAGGAAGAGTCGGAACCGAAACGTCGGTTCGACTCTCGGCCCCGGAACCAAGGACGGATCGTCGGCTCCTAGACTCCGGTACCGGATCCGACGGAGTCGAGGTGAAAGGAGCAGACCGAGAAAATGACGGTTCTTGCACCGAGGGCTCCACAATCAGTAGATCAACCTCTTCTGGCTCCAAAGACTGGACAGGTCTCGGAGGAGGAAGGGATGGAGATAATGGGAGGCCTTCAAGTTTCGACACCAATTGGGTGGAAACCGAGATAAGTTTGGATAGGGCCGAATGTTCCAATAACTTCTGCACCACACGGTCCACATCGATATCGGAGAGCTTAGAAGAACGGGTCGAAGGAACCGAAGACGGAGCCGACCTCAATAGTGTCGAGGGAGGGAGCTCTATCACCGGTTCCAAGACTCGAGGCTCGGAAACTGACAACAGTTGAACACTCGGCCCCGAAGTCTGTGGAACCGGTGATCTAACTTTAGTCGAAGAGCTCGGAGCCGATGACTTGGGCTCCGACGTCTTCGATTCCTTCGAGGACTTGGATGCCTGGTCAGAAGCATCCAGAGCCTCCTGAAAGGAAGGTTTTAATAAACCCCTGTCCATTAGTTTCCTGCGCCTATCTGTCATGACCCTCCCACTGAAAGAATGACAAATAGAGCAGTCTTCTTGCAGATGGAGAGGGCCAAGACAGTAGACACAGGAACTATGATTGTCAGTTACTGACATTTTTTGCCCACACTGGCAACGCTTGAACCCTGATTTGGCCTTTTCAGACATGTCACTCTAAGTAGAAAAATAGTCAAATCCAGAAAAAAAGTCAAGTCCGGTAAAATTGTCAAATCCAGTTAGTGAAAGTCAATCCATTGTCAAATCCAATAAGGGGTGGTAGGCCCCGAAGAGAACTCTAACTAAGTTTTATAACTTAACGGTACCGAGATTCCCTTATACCTTACCACACTCACACAAATTATCACTAAACAGCTTATAACACTAAAGTACCAAGAAAAAATACAAGAATAAAATTCTAAATCTTATCTCAGGTGCTCGAGCTCGACCCAGTGATGCGAACGCTGCAGCGGCAAACTAGATCTGGGGTAAAGGCAGAGGGGGATTGTGGGTATTAGGTGATCTCAAGCTTCTTCTCGATGCAGAGCTTGCAAGCGGCCGACACGGAGCCGAGGATCGGCTCCGAACCCATGTGTAAGAACAAAGGCGAGATTGAACACTCTCACATCTATCATTTTTTTTGTATTGTCTTTAAATGTGGAGGAATGCAAATTATTTTACGACTTCCACCATTTGCCTTAGATCTAAGTGAAGTCCTTGTTTATGTATTTTCCCAGAGAGATGCTAAATGCTACCAGCTGCAGTGGGGTTTTTTACCTGGGATAGTCAGATGACAAGAAGTGATGTCATGCTGCAAGTATCCCAGCAGCAATATTTGAGATATTAATTTAAGAACTTTCCGAGAGAGGTAGAGCATTTTGTATTTGACCTGACAGCATCTGCTGGAAGACCCACTTACCACATCTGCCTTTCCTGGCTCTGTAAGTTAACTAGGTATAGTAATTTTTCTTAGATACAGACGGGAATACAGTGAAGTACAGCTTAGATGTTTTCTTTATTTATTTGAGACTGCAAATGTTGTTTTAAATATTTCCTGTGATTTTGAATTCTGATGTAACTGTGATTATTTACGGAGTATTTTCTTGTTCTTTTATTATTTATTTTTAAATATATTTAAACCTTTCATTGTGGTTGACAATTTGTGAGACACATTTAAGCTCTGAGTGTATTTGCATATTTATTTGGTGATACTGTGTGGAAATTAGGCAGGTAAGACCTATCCTTTGCAAAATTGCTATTAAAAACTTGACTAAGATGTGCTCCATTAGTTTAGAGACAATACCAGCCTGTGGAAAGGCTGAGATTAAAAAAGTTTATAAGGGACTCGGCAATAGCACACTTTGCACTAACAACAAGGTATCATGCTATATTATTAGGACCCCTGGAGCTGCTATTTTTAGTTTGGGTGACAGCTTCCAGTGTTTGGCTCATAGTGATAGCAGATATTGCACAATTTTATAGTTTGAAGGGAAAGATCACGGGAGGTGATTGTTAGGGGAAATTTTAAGCTGAATTTGTTAGCTATAATATTTGCTACAGCTTTGATATCAGAATAACTGGTGCCAACCCTAATACTCATAACAACAGCTAAAAAAGTTCTGCTGGTTATCGTTTGAAGAGCTACCTTCCATCAATTTACATTTAGTCTTAGTATTGCTAATGATGCATTTGAGAACTCTGCAGACCTGCTTGCAAACCTCTTTCACATAGGGGATAGAAAACTTTATAAAAAACATATATTTTTCTCTCCTGTTAGACAGTTGGTTTGTCTGAGAATTCCACCACTGGGGTTTGCTCTTGAAGTGCTCTTTAATTTCTGTTTCCAATAGGATGGAAGAATCAGAGGAAACTAATATGTTGCATAAGCACTCATGCCTATAAATAAGCAATAATGCTCTACACAAAAGTATAATCAGGACCCAGGCAAACTGTATCCTGACATTCAGAGAGAAAATAAACCCAATTTCAGCTGCTTCTAAGTTTCTGTAAACTTACTTTGTACAAATGATGCATTAATATGAATGGTACCATCCTCAAGATGTAAAAAGTGGCCCCATACCTATAACCATGCTTAGCAGCTAGCAGATTCAATTAAAAATATCCATCATCCTGCCGTTTATCACTTAAGGGTTCAAGGTAGCTGACTCCAGTGTTTAAGGATGGAATTCAAAATACATACCAGCTGATATAGATGATACAGGAGACAAGCGAGGAGAGGGAGCAGTAAAGAGGCATTTTATGATGGTCTCCCCCAGAGGGCGGATGAGGGATGTGTCTTGGTGGCATGATTCCCATTACGGAAACCAGACACCTAAAAGAAGGTGCCTACTTACAAAGGGTAGCAGTGCTGCTTAGTGGACTACATCACCCACAGAAACAAATGATACCTCCTGTGGTGCACACACTGCATGCCCTTTCCTGGAATATTTAGCAAAACACAAGGCCCGTTAGGGTTAAAGCATTACAAATTACACTGATGGTTGTCTGTGTGGCAGATGCATTATTATCTGTATGGTCTACCAAATGACCATTAGGAGTTTGTGTGTGTTCAGCAGAGGAAAAGTACTATAAAAGAGTTAAACTCTGTCAGTACTTGACAGATGATCATAACTGCTGTTTGTACATCGAACAACACATTTATTTGTAATTTTAAAACTCTAGAACACCACTAAGGATACAGCACACATTTTCTGTTTTTAGTTCTGGCAAGTTATGCTAAAAGACTTCAGGAGTAGCTTAAAGAAAGTAAAGCTCTGTAAGTAAACTTACCCTAACAACAGATGTTTGAATAGATCACTGCTGCAGTAGCCTCAGCTATATGTGATATCCTCCTATGGATCGGATCAGCCAGCCAGCTTCCAAAGCTTTAGGGCACCTTCCATGTATACAACCCACTGTACATCTTGGGGACAGCAGTATACAATCAGTGGTTAGGGAGCAAAAACGTCAGGGCTTTTTTGCCTTAGAAAGGGGAGGCAACAGCCCTACCAGATAACAGCAATAAACCCCCCCCCCCCAAATTTGTCAGCCATTTGGGATGTTTGGCTAGGCTTTAAAACGGTCCCAGCAGTCGCTAACTTAGTACACATCTATGAACCTATAAAATACCAAAAAAGAGGGGCTGGAGGGAGTAGATGGCTTCTAACAGTGATCTGTTTGAACATCTACTGCTATCAAACGTTTACTTACAAAACTGTATTATGTTCATCATTAGATCACTACTGCAGTATCCTAAGCTATATGGGATGAATACCACAATCCAGAAGGAAAGGAAGGAGGGAGAACAGTCAGAGTCTAGGAGGCCTGAGAAAACAGTCATAACAAATCCTGCTCTGGCCCTAGAGAAAGAATTCAGTTTGTAGTACTTGTTAAAGGTGCGCAAAGAAGACCAAGTTGCAGTCTCAAGAAAATTTCCAGAGTCCACCCCTTTACAGAAAGGCAAAGAAGTACCCCAACCCCTAGTAGAGAAGGCCCCGACTTTGCCTTGATGTGTATTGACATGTTAAGAATATCAAGAAGAAATAGCCTGAGACAACCATTTAGAAATTCTCTGGTTTGACAATGATCATTTCCTATGAAGGCAAGAAAACAGGACAAACAGCTGATTAGAATTCCTGAAGGACTTTTTCCTGCCACTATCATATTTGACTTGCCTGAGAACATCCAGTGTGTGAGAATTATGTCTCCCTTACCTTTTCATTCTGGGTAGAAAATGGGGAGATGAACTGAGTGGCTTAATGTGAATTCTGAAACTACTTTAAGCATAAAAGAGGGATTCAATTCAAAGCTACTACCTTATATTTATGAATGATGAGACAGAGGTGAATCATCACAAGAGCTTATATCTCAAATACTTTTCTTGCAAATTTCAGAGTAATGAGTAAATCTGTTTTCCAAATTAAGAACATAATCAGAATTGTGAGCATGTTCAAAAGAAAAAAAATTAAGATGCCAAGTAGGAGCCACCTGTCTTCAATGTGAACAGATATGCAACACCCTTTTAAAAACGGTTTCATTTCAGGTAGACCAGAATTGGGGGAGGGGCATGGGCAGACAAGCAGAGACATCCAAAAGGTGAAGTTTGACAGAAAAGTAAGAAAGGCCAGAGGATAACAACTCAAAACAAATACTGCAGAGCCAAAGGTATCTGAACTTTAAAAGGGTCTTGGTTTGGCACTGACTGGAAAATCTTTTCCACTTAACCATATATGATATTCTAGTAGCACTGCTTTAATACCTGCTGCACATTTTTTGAAAAAAGATGCATAAAGGGTACTGTGAATAAATCCATCCTGTGAGGAGATTTGTGGTAATTGTCAATGGCCATTTTCAGAAGGAATAACCACTGTTGCCTGGGCCAAAGGGAGGATAACAATATTGTCATTGGATAGTTCTTCTGAATATTTAGAAGAACCCTGGTTATCATAGGAAAGGCATACATGAATATTCCTATCCATGGTAACGAGAAGGCATATGTCTTCCAAGCCTTTGTGTAGGAGTGCTGGAGCAGAATTTCAACTGTTGTGAATGGAAGTAAATAGATCACGGAGTTCTCCATAAATAGATCAATTACTGGAACAACAATCCCATTCAACATACATTTGTTGGGGTTCTGTCCTGGTCCTGCTTAGCTTGTCTACTACAAAATTATGATCTAACAGAATATAAGTAGCTTGTAGGGATAGATTGTACTGAGATGCTAGCAACCACAGCTAGTTTGCAAAGAGGGTAGGATCTGGAACCCCCATGTGTTTATGTGCCAGATCACAGTGTTATCGTATGTGAGTGCCATCCTTTTTTTTTACATTTGTGTTTTTCAACTTCTCCTGCTGGTTCCACAGACCCTGGATTTTCAACCCTTTGGATTCAACTCCCCAAGCAAAGTCTGAAGGATCTGTGGTTACAGGCTGACTAGGGACTGGAAAGGAAAAAGGATTGGCCTCATTTGAGGGACAGGTGATTCAACCACCAGATGGTTTCCCTTTTGACAAACCTCCAACATGGGAATCTGAAAGGATAGGGGGTGCTGGCATTGGTTCCACAAAGACTTGAAGAACCACTGGATTTTTCCCAAGTAATGAGAAACAAGATTTATTTTCATTTTTGTTAAGACCATTGTATCTGCTCATACCCGTCACTTATGATAATTTGACAACAGAATTCCCTCCTTCTCGCTGTTTATTGGCTGTTGACAATAAGCACCCATATTATTTTGCGAAGTCCCTCCCCTTAAACTACTCAGTAAGCTAAAAGACCTTTGAGAAAATTGCTTAATACTGAGTGTACTGATACTGCTTGCACTGATTTTAGTATTAAATAACTAGTTTTGTTACCTTAATTAGTTTTCTGATTCTTGTTGGTGGCAGACCAGTGCTAGTTTTGTATAGAACTTTACTCAGTAGCAAATCCACCCAAACATCTTAAACAAACTAAACTCCAAGCAGTTATAGTTACCTCTGTCCCCAGTGTCATTCCTGTCGGTATCACAGATCGGCACTTCCCCACAACTTCTCTAGCTAGCCTGATTGAGATAGGTATCTTGGGACATCATCATCAACCCCCTTTTTCCCCATTTTCCACATGGGTTTGAGGTGCTGTATTAACTGTTGCCATCTCGCTCGATTCAATGCGACAGTCCTGTCTTCTTCGACACTCAGGCCTGTTGCAGATCTTCTTTCTCTCACAATCCATTCACCTCTTTGCTGTACACCCTTGTTTCATCTTACATTCTTCCTGTCTGTCTCAAATCTTCTTCACCAGATTGTCATCTGCTTTTCTGCACGTGCCCAAACCTTCTGCTCTGCATTTCTTCGTCTGTTCCACAGTTTGCATCCTACTACCCTTCTCAGGCACTTAATTTCCATCACCTCTAGCTTTCTCATCTGCTCTGCCTTTACTGCCCAGGTTTCTATACCATACAGTAGTACTGGTTGCACCACTGTTTTGTATACCTTACTTTTCAGCTTCTTTAGCATTTTTCTGTCATATACTAAACCTGACACTCTATGTCAATTGGCTGCAGCCCCTCTGATTCTGGCTTTTACCTCTTCATTCAGACTACCCTTCTCCTCAACCACCCCCCAGATACTTGAAGCTATTAATCTGTTTCACTATCATCTATCTCAATTTTCAGCTTCTTCTGATTTCCCCATTTTGCTATCATTACCAGTGTCTTATCTGTACTTAGTTTCATCTCATGACCCTTAAGTTTTACCTTCCATTCCCCTATTCTTTGCTGACGTTTTTGCTCAGAGTCTGCCTATATTGCCACAATGTCTGCATACAGCAACTTTGTTGATCTGTCCCCTCTGATCTTTTTGCTAATTGTAGTCCATCACCAGTATGAATAGCAGTAGGCACATTGCTGAACCCTGGTGCAAACTTACTCCCACTGTGAACCCTTCTGTGAGACCAAATGCTGCTTGTACTGGAGTCGATGAGTCCTTATACATAGCCTCCACTAATTCTACCAATGTTTCCAGAACGTCAATCCAACGCAATTCTGCCCAAATCAGCTTTCTTGGGACATTGTCATATGTTTTCTCCAAGGCTAGGAATGTCCAGTTAGACTCTTTTCTAGCTTCTTCTCAACTATCTGTCACACTGCAAACATTCTGATCTCAATCCAAACTGCTCATCTCCCACCTTACTTTCTACTACTCAGTGTATCCATTTATCAAATACCCTCTCCAAAACGGTCATACAATGCGACAGAAGTTTGATATCTCTGCATTGCCCACAGTTGTGGATGTTCCCTTTGTTCTTGTACACTGGCACAAGTATGCTTATTCCGCAGTCACCTGGGATATGCCTTTCTCTCCACACTGCTATGAGTAACCTCAGGAGCCATTTCTCCCCTATCTCACCCAGTATCTTTAGCATATCTGTTATGATCTCATCTGAGCTTGCTGCTTTCCCTTACTTCATTTTCCTTAGTGCTATTCTTACTTCTTCTAGAGTGGGCTCCTCTTCTTTTCTCATCGTAGGCTGTGTCTGGGACAGTAAAGCTTCTGTCGGGTTTTCTTCATTCAGAAGCTCCTGGAAGTACTCCTTCCATCTGCCTTTGATGTCCTGTGGACTGGTGAGCAGGTTGTTGCTGGCATCCCTTATGAAGGGTGTCTATCTTCTTTATCTTACTGTCTTTGCCTTGCAACCTGATATAGTTTCTTTGTGCCACCTACTGAGTCACTTTCCAGCTGGTAGAGTGCCTCTGATACCTTGTTCTTTGCTACTGCAACTCCTTTCTTAGCTTCTCTGTTAGCCAACTGGTATTCATTCCTAGCCTGGTCAGTCTTCTATCTCCCACTTTTTCCTGCACTCCTCCATTCTTTTGATGACTTCCAGGACTTCTATATTCCACCACCAGCTTTCCTTATGTACCTTGTTTCCATATTTGGCTTGGCCAGATCTGTTCTATAGTCCTCACACATGCTGTTTTGGGGCAATGCCCTGCTTCTTCAGCTCCACCGATTTCCTCCTATTATTGGGGTGTTACAGCCCTGAGTAATTCCTTGAAATGTTGTACTTTCTTTCCATTGAACTTCCAGGTCTTCAACCTGGTTTCTGATCACCATAGAGCCTTCTCTGACCATTGCTTAGAGCCGATTGTGATAATCAGTGGTTAATGCTTTTAGTTGACTGTTTCACCGAGGATGACTTTGCAATCAGGGATTCTACCCCAGTGCCCTTTCCTTACTAGCAGGAAGTCTGAGTTGCATATTGGCCACTCTTGTATGTGATCTTGTGACTGCCTCTCTTTCTGAACCATGTGTTGACCACTATCAAGCCATTTGCCAGACAGAAGTCTAGAATGGCCTCTCCTTCTTTAATCCTGTTGCCCCACTCATGTGGACTCAGGCAGTCCTCATATCCTGTTCTGTCTGTCCCGATATGTGCATTCAGGTCACCCATTATCAACACTAATTCCTGTTGTCCTGCTTTATCTAGTAGGTCCTGCAACTGCTGGATGAACGCACTCTTTTCCACACTATCGCAACACTGCTGTGGGGCATAGGCTGAGACTATGAATATTTCCCTGTCATTACACTGGAGTCTGTCACTAATTCTGATGATAGTCCTCACTGCCTTCTGAAGCCTCTCTCTCACAACAATTCTCACACCATTTCTAGCCTGTACTCCTCCTGAGTAGTAGACTCTGAATCCCAAGCCAAGTGTCTTTGCTGCACTGCCCTTCCATCTCATCTCTTGAATACATAGGATATCCGGCCTCTTCTGTACCACCATGTCATCCACTTCCAAGTTGCATCCTGTCAGTAAACCTACATCAAGAGTAGCAATTCTTAGTTGACATTTGGCAGGTTTGTCGGCTTTACATCTAGCTTTCGCTCAACACAGCTATCCCAGGAAACCCAGGCTGGGCAAATGGACACTGGGTGGCCAGTAGCTTATTGATCCAGGGCTACTGGCTTTACGGCAGACACACACTGGCCAACAGGGGCACATACACCCCTCCCACTATTAGCATGGGTCTTTGGCATATGTCTGAGTAGGCCAGGTCCTCAACCCACTTACCACAGGCAAATACACATACCCATTTGGAGACATTGGTCAATAAGATTGAATCACCTAGAGCCATATTTTGCACAGTTGGCTTGCCCTGCCACAGCAGTCTGTGATCTATTTTCTCCTTATCTCGAGGATACTTTGCACCACGGTAGATACCCAAAGCGGTTGGTCTATACAACTCTTACCCTACAGAGCACCATGTAGAGTCTGTGCTGCTGCTCACATCTTTAGACAGTGAAAGAATTGCCTTTGACAATCTATTACTCAAACAGCGTAACACAGTGTGTGAAAAATGTATACATACACATATACAGTAATCATCAGTAGTACACCACACTACACCTCTTCAAGGTCATTGCAATACACATACTCTATCATATGCTGATGTTCTAAAGATCAGCTTACCTAAACCTCAAAGACCTCCAAAGCACAACACAGGCACAAAAGCACACTAAGCAAGTTAAGTCTACCTTCTCACATAGCACAAGGAGTCCCAAAGCCACAGATGCCGTATCCATAAGGTAGACATTGACCCAACCAAACATTCTTGTTATAGGGGACTGCACTGTAAGATCTAAATATGTGCCTCTCAGCAGGCTGAGCAAGGAAAAAGTGACAGTTGCTTGTCTGGTGTGGGGATATGTCAGATCATGCATGCACTCAAGTTGTTGTACAAGTACCCATATGACTATAGCATAGTTCATGCTTGTGTCGATGACTTGAGGTGTACCTCCCTTGACTATATGAAGAAGAAACATGATAGAGATCTCAGACTATGTGTCCAAGGCAGGTATGAGCCTAGTATTGAGCAACATTATACATTTTCCAAGGATGATGCCATGATACAAGCAAAAAATAATTGACTTCAATAACTGGCTTAGTTTTTGGAGTCATCAGAGGGGGACCAGCATTTGTCAGCCTGGAATGATATGATTGATAAGCCAACTCTGCTTTTCCGGGGATGGTCTGCATTGGTCCCCGGTAGGGTTTTGATTATTGGCAACGACACTGTCCACCTCTTTGTGCTTTTGTTTAGGCAATGCCAACCTGATAAACCCTCTGACATACCAAAACAAGTAAAGGAAAACACAAAGGTGTTACTGATCAATACTAGGAGCCCAAACAAGATTCCCCACTCCCTACAAGCTCTTCTCATCTTGGAGAACACTGATGTCTGTGTAGTGACCGAGACGTGGTTTAAAATAGGGAAAAGCATTCTGGCTGTACAGGGCTGTAACGCCTTCCCCATGTTTAGATCAGCTACTGCACAGGAGGGGGAAAAAGGTGGAGCTATCTCGATCTTCATCCAGAAGAAACTCCCATCAAGGTTGGTAAAGCAGCATGATGCACTAGAGCAGTGATGGTGGATCTTTTGGACTCAGCGTGTCAAAAATTTGGAAGATCCTATCTTGACTCTGCTGGCGTGTCACCCCCCCAAACAAAACAGAAACAATTCATTATATGTTAATTTATTTAAAAAATACAGTCCAATCATGTGTGCTGCTGTGTATTATAAATTAAAAATCACTGACTTACAGAGAAAATGATATGCATACTAACTGGGCTTAAAATAGTGCACCAGAAAATTACCCTACTCTTAATAGTAATTTTGAAGTGAACTGAAAAAAGGTTTACTTTCATTTCTTAGCGAGTCATTTGTTCGACATCCTTTCATCGAAAGGACAATCACGAAAACTCAAATCGGTGACTCACATATGTTCAAACAGCTACAATGCGAATGCATTTAACCATTCAAACACATGGACAAATGTCGAAAATAGTTTTCAGCTAAACCATTTTCGACATTTGTACTCGGAGGCTTTCCGTGATTCGCTCAATCGACTCGCAGAAATGCATGATCGCACAAACCATTTGCAATCAAATGGAGGTAAACCCTGAAAAAAATGTGGAACACACTGCATGTGATTTGATTAACTTCAATTAATTACTTTTTTGTTGCTGAGTTTTAATAAATAAGTGCAGAGTTACATATTTCTTGTATTTTTGCTCATTCAGTTTCTTTGGTAACTTGGGTGTTATTGAACACTGGTGTGTCACCTTTGACACGCATATCATAGATTCTCCATCACTGTAGTACAGCTGCTTTAAGTCCAAATAACTTTCAGAAAGGTCCTGTACTATATATTAACTTGCTTTATAACTCCCTCTATGACACAAGAAAGCCACAATGCCTATCTATAGGAACTAGAATCACTCAGTAATAAACGCAATACCATTTTCCTAGGTGAGCTATACTATCCAACTACAGACTGGGAAACCTACACCACTACTTTTCCACAAGCACAGAGATTCCTAGACCTTGTCAGTACAAATGCTTTGGAACAATTAGTCAGAGCACCTACTATACAGAATAAAATCTTGTATCTTATCCTTACTGAATATGGGAGCATCTCACCCCATCCATTGTGTATCTTCACCACTTGTTAGGTCAGACCATAAAGAAGTCTCCTTCAAAATAAAAGTAAAGTCAGAGACCCCTTCCAACTAAGGTACCTTTAGAAATTTCTTTAAGACAAACTACGTACTCCAAAGTGATACAATGGCAAGCTTCAAATCCCCAATAAACCCAATTAACTCCACAGAATATGTGGAAACATACACCATCACAAACCCACATAGTGGAACCATGGTATTAAGATTTACAATAAAAGGAAAATGATTTTAACCAAACGTGAGAACATAACTCCCAGAATGTTAGAGCCATTGCCACTGAAATAAGTAAACAACTCAGGTGCTTAATAAAATTCACCAAAGCCATATTTGAGGCTAAAATAGCTACCCAAGCCAAAGGCAATCACAAGGCCCTATTTAATTATGTATGTAATTTCAAAACAGCAATGCAATGAGCTAATTGATTATGATGTTACCTATAGTGAGGCTGAAGATATAGCGAAACTACTGGCCGATAAACTTAGTCCTAACTTTACCCCTCTGTCCCCTGTCTGTCCCTCAGGATACACCTCCTGCTATCACACAAGACCAAGTCCTAAAATTGTTATCAAAAGCTAAAAATACTGAATCAATGGGCCCTGACAATATCACTGGATGCATCATAAATAGCATGAACCACGATTTAGCCACACCCCTAACAACATTGTTCAATCTCAGCCGCCATACAGCTTTTGTACCAAGCAAATGGAAAACAGCTACAGTCATCCCCCTGCACAAGAGAGGATCCTCCACAGACCCATAAGTCTGACCAGCCTCATATGCAAAGCCATGGAAAGACTTATGGAACTAATCATTCAGGACACAGGAAACATTCAGACACTGGACCTGTCTCAGTTTGGAGTCATCAAGGGTAGGTCATGCTTACTCACCCTAGTAGACTTTTCTGAAAAGTTTACCAAAGCAATGCATTAAGGCAAAACATTGCAAATCTGCATATCTCAACCTAGCCAAAGTTTTGACACAACTCTCGACTCAGACATTGCAGAAAAGCAAAATACATTGGAAATAAACCCTATGTCACTTGCTGGATTGCCAACTGACTCACAGATAGGAAGTAGGAATCAAAATATGGTAAGTTACCTCTGCAAAGAGACCATTCACCAAATGGAGTCCCCAGAGTTTCGTGCTCGAACCTCTGCCATTTGGCATCTACTTTTCTGAACTAAAAGCCAATACTAAAGGGCTCTGGCTAACTAAATTTGCAAATGATTGCAAGCAAGGAGCAGTCACTGAATCCCTAAATGACTCAGCCACTGTGATTGAAGTCTTGTCCCAAATAAATAACTGGTCCCAGAATCATGGACTGAAACTAAATACCAAAATACATTACTGGATCCTTTGAAAAGTTACCTATTCCAGGGAACTACCACATTAACAATATGCCCCTAAGAGTTTGCCCAGTTGTTCAAGATTTGAGAACTTATGCAGACAGTGACCTAACTTTTGACCAACGTGATTATTGTTGTAAGAAAGTAATTCTATATTGCACAGCTTATAAACAAAGGGATTGCATCTAGGACTAGGGATATCACTGCCCCCCCTTTACTCAGCCCTCATTAGGCCAGACACTGAGTATAATGCCCACTTTGGCATGTACCTGTCCAGACACATGCAACAACTGGAATGCCCACAAAGATACTTTAGTAAGGATATGAGGCCTAAACAACATATTCTATATAGACCAACTCAAAGCCATGTCACTATAGTCTGTATCCTACAGATTGTTAATGTCCCCTTTGGCATGTATTTGTCCAGACACATGCAACAACTGGAATGCCCACAGGGATACTTTTAGTAAGGATATGAGACCTAAACAACATATTCTATATAGACCAGCTCAAAGCCATGTCACTGTAGTCTGTGTCCTACAGATTGCTAAGAGGTGCCCTGTGTCTGGCACACAAGGCATCCTCTGACCCAATAATGATGGATTTACTGCACATTAGCAAGTCAAATGGCATCAGAAATACTTGGTCTAAAGATCTAAACCTCTTCTGCAACATTAACAAAATGATTTATAATGACAGGTATATCTTACAGAGGATACCACTGCTCTGCAACAGAGTCCATATTCCCATAAAACAAAGTTCATCCTTGTCCATATTCAATGCAATTTTGATCTATGGATTGAAAAAAATAAAATTTACCCTAGGACTGCCACTGTACTACTAATGGACACAGGCAGCTCCTAAATGCTTTATCCCATGTATGGGTCCACTCAAATTATCTATGGTATGATCCCAGTTATCACTGGGGGTTATATATAATTATCGACCATGGGATGGGGTAAGGCCAACCTCTAACCAAATGGGATAGGTTAATTCAAGCACAAAAAGGGAAAATGGCTAGGCTTAAAATGTCCCACAAGGGTAACTAGCCTAGTACTGAAGAATCTATATGAAGTCTGGCAAAAGGAATCACGAGAATTACAGAAGCCATGAAATCTATAATCCTGAGATATTCCCTGGCAGATGCCAGAGTCTGGTAAGAAAATATCAGAAACTGTTCCTTGTAAAATTCCAGTTTGTCTTGTGGAAATATATCTAGAGAGATGCACTTAGGAGACATCCAAGAAACACTATCCTGTGAGTAGGAGTGAGAGAGGATTGTTCTAGGTTCATTTAATATCCCAGATCGAGGAAAACAAAAGTTTTTCACTCAAGAAAAAGATTCCTTAAAACTTATGAAAGAAGCTGCAAATATAAGGCAATCATTTAAATGTGGAAAATTATAAATGCCCGGTAACCTGAAATAGGCAGCTAGGCCTCTTGTAAACACTCTTGGACCTTGTAGACAACCTAAAAGATAAAGCAGAGAAATAAAAATGCACATCAGGCATAGAAAATCTTGAAAAGCATCAGAAATCTTTGAGGACTGAAATGTGATAAGTATCTTATAAAGCCAGGGTTATTAGAAACTGAAAGGTGGAAAGAGGGGCAACAGAGACTGTAGAGATGGGATTTTGAATTTTGGAATCTTGATGTAGAGGTTTAGAAAAGAAAGGTCACAAGGCCTCCAGGTTCATTCCTTCTTTCTTTGGTACCAGCAATATTATAGAATAAAAGCATTTCCCTATTTAATCTAGTGGAACATTTCTATAACCCCCCCTCCAAAAAAAATAAAGCATTTGTTCTAGAATAAGAGGAAACAGGGAAGTCTGAATAGATGGATGTAGAGGAAAACATCTGGAAAGGAGGAAGGGAATCCTACTGCCATCTGTTGCCTTTTTTCCCCAACATCTTTATTAAATTTCTACATATGACAAAGGCAATCTTACATTTATATACATGAAAAACATGCAAAATAATATCACTTTAGTTGCATACATCATGGACACCATTTAAACAACTGTAGTTGTAAACATTATAAATCACTTATAAACCTTCCAGTCATTGTCAGTTAAGCATTATATAGCTCATTCAAAAACTGCCTCTTAAACCTCGTTCCTGCTCTGCATATATTGTTCCCACAATTCCCATTTTTATCTATGTAGTTTGCTCCTTCCCTTATCTAAAGATACCAAGTCCAGTTGTTTTATCTCTGTTACTATATTCCACTACTTCTAGTAAAGTTGGTCTAGACTTTAATTTCCATTTTCTAGTAATTGCTTTTTGGCAGCAACCATAATTAGACTCAGCAGGGCTTTACTATGTCTAGGCAATTCCAATTCTTTAGCATAACAAAAAAATAGTCTCCCCAGTCAGTCCAGTCTGCTTTCCCAGCATCTCTGATAGAGCAGTCCATAGGGAATCCCAAAAGTCTGCCAGCTCATCACACCGCCAAAAAATATGTTCCCAGCTACCTCTTTCTTGCCCGTCGCACCTCCAACATTCGCTATCCACCCGAGGGAAAATTCTTTGGAGTTTACTTGGGGTATAAAAATACCTATGCTCCTCTGATTGATTCTTATAATTATCATGTAGTATTTTATATGCTTTACTAATTATTCCCTTTTTAATGGCAGCTTCTGTTCTAGATTCTATTAAAAACTTTACCAGCCCCCACTCAAATTATCTATGGTATGATCCCAGTTATTACCATTGTGGGTTATATATAATTATCTCTTTGTCTATACTCTGATATCAATCCTTGATAGGGAAGGCAATCTCCAACCTGCAGTCCAAATACATTTTTGGCCTCCTCACATTCTATTACCTTTCCCTTTCTAGTTATTTGCTCCCAATACCTTAGTTCCTTTGCCAGTTTTCTCCAATAAATTCTAGCCCCCTCTTGCCTATTATCTGTATCCCTGACCACAGTCAACCCTATCGGCAAAATCTCTTTTCTCCATTCTCCTGCTGGTTTGATTCTTGGAATACTCTCTGCTATTTTATGAATATAATACTCTGTATGATTTTGGGCATCTGTTGCTGTTTTGAAAGATTCCCAGAACCTAAACATGTGAAGTTATGTGGTACCACACAGGCAGGTGAAGACCTAGACTTTGGGAAACTTTACTGGATTGTCAGGGTGAGGAGGTGAAAAACAAGATGGGACATATAGTCAGTCTGTTTTTTTTTATTTCCTTGGTTTTGGGAGGACTCTCCCTCTCTGCTATTGCTTTTTCAAAGTTTTCATCAAGAGGCAGCTGCTCGAGAAACAGCAGCAGTAGTGTCATAAGAACGTTTTAAAGATTAGTTACCAGAGTCACAAAAGAAACAATTAATCAATTAAAAGTGTTCACAAGCCTCAGTGCAAAAGTCACAAGTTTTAAAGGCATACACTGAATAAATGTGTAAATGAAAACAAATTAAATATAAAAACACATATCTAAACAGTGTATAGGCTTATTCACTCAGAACTTAACATCAATGCTTATAATGAAACATAATCATGATTTCTCTACATCAAACTCATCACAAAACATTTATATTTATAAATAACAAAAAACTAAAATGGAAAAACATATGCTCAATGACTAGATAAACAATTCAAAGGCTATTGTATCAAAATCAGATAAGCACCTTAACAAAATATAAACTAAACTAGTACATGAAACAGCACATATGTTGCAAGAACAGGGACAGAATACAACAACAAAATAATATCATGAAAATGAGTGTGGCATAAATATAAAACCTGAATAAAAACCTGAATAGAAATTACATCTTGCAGGATCTAATGAAAATATAACTTGCAGGATCTAATGAAAATATAAAAATGTATATATTAAAGGTAAAAGCGAGTCATACATAAAATAGGCTTGAACACAAATGCAAAAAACATAACCCCTTGGTATAAAAAACATCTCTTAGTGGTCATCTACGTGCACTAAGATAAGGTTTAATGGACATATATATATTTAAACCTGGAGGGTAATGTCCTTTTAGCCTCAAAATCCATTTTAATTCCTTGAGTTCTA
The DNA here is from genome assembly GCF_019279795.1 of Protopterus annectens. Classification (NCBI taxonomy): domain Eukaryota; kingdom Metazoa; phylum Chordata; order Ceratodontiformes; family Protopteridae; genus Protopterus; species Protopterus annectens. The sequence continues at coordinate 1,338,985,100 of NC_056732.1, forward strand.
ATAGGTTCTGATAATCTCCACCTCTAACACTGGGTTCTACAATTTCTAGCACCCTAAACACAAAGGAATGACTTGAAAAGCAAAGCACATGCTTTGCCAAAGCATTTAATTCATTAGACTTCTTAATATCATAGGTGTGATTATAGATCCTGTTTTTTAATTTACGTTTCGTGAGGCCTATATAAAATGTGGGGCAATGTACACACGTTGCTAGATAAATCAAACCTGTGCTGTCACAGGTAGCTGAAAACCTTGGTCTAAAGGTATATTTGATTTCTGGATGTGCATAAGTTTGTTCTTTAGTAATATATTTGCAATAATTGCAATGTTGGCAGGGAAAAGTACCAAAACTTAAAGTTTCATTCGATTTCACTGTTGTGAAAGTCGACCTATCACAAAGAAGTCTTTTCAGGTTCTTATTATTCCTATACGTAAAGTGTGGGACTTTTCCTACCAGTTGTTGTGTAAAGGTATCTGTCATTAGCACCTTCCAATTATTATTTACAATCTCTCTGATATTACTACTATCGTTAGTATAAGTTATAACAAAACTCAATCTGTTTGAAGGTAGGAAAGGTTTATCAAAACCTTTACTATGAGAATATATATGCGTGGTGTGTACTGGTGGCTGAACATCTTTTAACACTTGCACCCTAATTTTTCTTACTTAGTCAGCATCATATTGTCTATCTAAAAATAGACATTCCATCTTATCTGCCTATAGAACCAAGTCTACTGGATCTTTACAAATCTTCAAAAGCCTAATGAATTGACTTTTAATTATACCTTTGTATACATAACGTGGGTGCATACTATCGTAGCGTAGTATGGTATTCCTCCAGCAACTTTTTCTGAATAATTATTAAACCTTGGAAGGTGCTAATGACAGATACCTTTACACAACAACTGGTAGGAAAAGTCCCACACTTTACGTATAGGAATAATAAGAACCTGAAAAGACTTCTTTGTGATAGGTCGACTTTCACAACAGTGAAATCGAATGAAACTTTAAGTTTTGGTACTTTTCCCTGCCAACATTGCAATTATTGCAAATATATTACTAAAGAACAAACTTATGCACATCCAGAAATCAAATATACCTTTAGACCAAGGTTTTCAGCTACCTGTGACAGCACAGGTTTGATTTATCTAGCAACGTGTGTATATTGCCCCGCATTTTATATAGGCCTCACGAAACGTAAATTAAAAAACAGGATCTATAATCACACCTATGATATTAAGAAGTCTAATGAATTAAATGCTTTGGCAAAGCATGTGCTTTGCTTTTCAAGTCATTCCTTTGTGTTTAGGGTGCTAGAAATTGTAGAACCCAGTGTTAGAGGTGGAGATTATCAGAACCTATTAGAACTCAAGGAATTAAAATGGATTTTGAGGCTAAAAGGACATTACCCTCCAGGTTTAAATATATATATGTCCATTAAACCTTATCTTAGTGCACGTAGATGACCACTAAGAGATGTTTTGTATACCAAGGGGTTATGTTTTTTGCATTTGTGTTCAAGCCCATTTTATGTATGACGCCCCCCCCCCCCCGTTTTACCTTTAATATATACATTTTTATATTTTCATTAGATCCTGCAAGTTATATTTTCATTAGATCCTGCAAGATGTAATTTCTATTCAGGTTTTTATTCAGGTTTTATATTTATGCCACACTCATTTTCATGATATTATTTTGTTGTTGTATTCTGTCCCTGTTCTTGCAACATATGTGCCGTTTCATGTACTAGTTTAGTTTATATTTTGTTAAGGTGCTTATCTGATTTTGATACAATAGCCTTTGAATTGTTTATCTAGTCATTGAGCATATGTTTTTCCATTTTAGTTTTTTGTTATTTATAAATATAAATGTTTTGTGATGAGTTTGATGTAGAGAAATCATGATTATGTTTCATTATAAGCATTGATGTTAAGTTCTGAGTGAATAAGCCTATACACTGTTTAGATATGTGTTTTTATATTTAATTTGTTTTCATTTACACATTTATTCAGTGTATGCCTTTAAAACTTGTGACTTTTGCACTGAGGCTTGTGAACACTTTTAATTGATTAATTGTTTACCAGGTTTTTTGATTAGAATAATTAGATTTTGTGTCATTATATAAGAGCAACCAATTTTGCTACAGTTTTTTATGGTCTGAAGAAGCGTGCTGAAAGGTACACGAAAGCGTTCACCCAATAAATTTCTACTTCTTTTTTGGTCGTGCTGAGTCCGAAGTTTTTGTTTTGTTATACCACTTGTTTCGTTTATCTGAGGACTCTATTTGTTGTGGAGGCCTTTTGCTTTGCTTCAGTCACAAAAGAAAGTTAAGAATGTAAATTTTGTCTTAATGTCTGAAGAAGGCAGGTCAGTAATTAACTATCTCATATTGTCAGAAATCAAGAAAAAACTTGTGAGACTGACAATTCACTGTTTTCAAGACCAAGAAATAAGATGTTCTTCCCAAATCTACCAAAAGCTCTCCCATCTTTGTCAGATGGAATAGTATTAGCTGCTATAATATATTTGGATAAAGATAATTTTGAGAGAGACATTACTAGAAGGACTGCTTTTAAGGTTTGTAGAAAAGAATGTGCGAGTCTAGGGGAACTTTAGAACATTTATTAAATTTTCCTGTCTGGTGGCTGACTGTCAGGCAGACTGATGGCTGCAAAGAATGCATCCTTTAAGGCTGGCAAAACAGGGGGAATACCTGCAATCTATAACAAATCACAGTATCTTTGCTGGGACTCTGGTATTTCTTTTTGTTCCCAATAAAATACCTTCTCCAGCCTAGAAATAATGCCCACCGCCCAAAAAAAACCTCTTCAAACGGAGAATCTAAAAAAAAGCTTTCCTCAGATTCAGATTCCCCATTCTACAGAGAAGGAACTTTGAGAAGCATATTCTAATTTGTTTGTCGCAGAATGAGAATCAGAATCTGAGAGACAGGGAAAATTTTTCCTTTATAGATGAAGGAAAGATACAGACTGTAATGACTGAAAGGCTTTAGATAAGCTTTTGGCAAAATCCAGCCAATTCTCTTTGTCTGTGTTAACAGAAGAGGACAAAGGAGAGGAAAAATGCCTAAGTTGCTGTTTCCTTTTCTTAGGGGGCAGCAACCCAAAAAGAGTGCCACAAGGTGCGTTTCTTCTCCTTGGAATACAGCTCTTCACACAGGCCCTGCAAAGGTACAACCACAACCCTCTTCTCCAATGCAGGACAGCGTGGTTCTCCCTTGCCTGAAATGGACATCTGAATGGTTATGCAGGACATGCCTGCCTCTTGGTTCTGAGTGGCTTCCTAAGGAGAACACCAGATGGATTCAGTAACTGATGATTAGTCATGGTCAAAAACTGAGTTGCTTACCAATGTCTGAGGCAAAGATGAAGCCTCCCGTACAACTTTTACTTTCTCACATATCGGGTTGCGAACTTCCAAGAAGCCAGGACCCAAGGTCCATAATTCTGATGAAAAAAAAGTGACTAAAAAGTAGTTAGCAAAGTCTTAATAGTGTAATGTTCCCCCAGACTAAAAGTTAGAACTTAAGGAAATTATAACAACCACCCTGACACTAGTGCTAAGTTCCAGACAAAATTCCTAACAGAAATATAGATTTTTTGCATAGAAAATATATATTCATTTTTCCACAGAAAAAGGAAGGTTGTCCCCAATGGAGTAGTTATTTGCCCAACTTTCAGAAACACTAGCCAACAATCAATCTGTCAAAGTTGCAGCAGTTCTGAGATTTTGGTTCCCTAATCACTGTCTCTACTTGAGATCTACAGCAGTTAGGACACATGGAAGCTGTCCTAAAGCTTTGGAAGCTGGATGGTATTCCAGTCCTTGGCAGGACATGTTCCATACAGCTTTGGTTACTGTAACAGTAATCTAGTTATGAACATAGTATGGCTGTGTAACTAAATTTACCAAGATTTCAAGCCTGCATAAACTAAAGCACTGCCGGTGATTCCCTGCTGGGTGAGGAAAATAAACCTATATTTTTTTACTGTGAGTGATAGAGCTGCTTTCTCTTTTACCTGCTCCATTTTGTTTTCTGTTTTAAGAAATCCGTTTCACCCAGTGTTTTTGTTCTATGTGAGAGACAGGCACTTAAATTATCTAGACTGCACATTTCACATTGATTAAATTGTTTTTTGAGTGATACTTAAATACATCGTGAATTTCTGGGCCTTAGGCATGTTCTGAAAATATTTCAAGCCAGCATAAACTAAACACATTGCTGGTGATTCCTTGCTAGTTATTCCCTTCCACCTCTCATCAATGGCCTACTTTTTAAACCTGGTGATTTTAAGCTGCACACCCTTACTGTAAATTGAGCTCAATAAGCTCCTCCCTTTCTACACTGCTGTTGATATCTTGAATTATTTATTTGCCTTTCCTTGTGTTTATATTGAAAAAGTGCATTTTGTCTCTCATTATCCATTCATCCGACTTACTTGCTCTGAATTCGTTGGATAAAGTAGTGTATTTTTACACTCCAGCAAGTACTTGTTTTCACATCAAGAGGTCAATGGATTTTCTATCTAGTGCATTAAGAGGTAGCCTGGTTTGTTTAGGTTGGGGAAACACGAGATTTCTGCGTGTAGTTTTATTGGCTGGAAAGATTATTAATCAGCTTAGCTTGTTTTAATACCTCTGTAAATTCTGTATATTTGAGTGGCTCTTGGTTCATTTACACAAAGTAAAGTAGTTTTATTGAATAATTATACTTTTATAAGCTGTTTAAAGTACACTGCTGTATCTGTAACTAAGTTTGTTTGTGGTAGCATTTCATATCTTTTAAATTTGTTTGTGGTAGCATTTCACTCTGGACACTTCTTTATGGTGCTTTTACATTAGGAGGACTGGGATATTCATCTAATGGCAATAGGTGTTTACCTGGTCTATCTGACCTGGGAAGCAAACAAAAAAGGCTCTAAGTATTTGTCTTGTACGTCTCTTAAATGTACTATGACTGCACTTTAGCAGTTTCAAAAAAAGCACCGTCTGCTGCTGCTTTAAGTAGTTAATTGCACTGTATTACAATGTATCTGTTAGTTGTAGGGCTGTTACAGGTAGTTTGTGTGGTCTTGTTACACATGAGCTCCAAACTATATTCTACATTAAGAAGGTATTTTTCTGCACCCTTGTGGCACAAGTATGCTTTGTCTAGCCTGTCCGAATTGGTGATTGCTGGTGGAATGCTTATTCTGTACTTTCCTGAGTGGTAGTTGGCTAAAAACTGGTTTCTCTTTGCTCATATTTAAGCCTTATGTTTGTGTGGGCTTTGGCATAGATACTCTGAGTTGCTTGTAATTTAGCGACATTGCTACTGATGGCTGAGAATCTGCTTTCACCTGGAGCAATCCACTACTGCAGAAGACAAAAATAAGCATTTTTTTGCACTTCTCATATATTGTGACTGTACTTTAGCAGCTTTTTAAGCTATTTGCTGCTATTTTGCACTTTATAGCAATAAATAAATAAATAAATAAATAACATTAAAAAATTACTGTCTACTGCTGCTTTAAGTAATTAATTGCACTGTATTACATTGCATCTGTTAGTTGTAGGTAGTTTGTATGGTCATGTTACAGTTGGGCTCCAAATCAGATATTCTACATTGAGAAGGTGTTTTTCTGCACTCTTGTCCTTCACCTACATTGTTGCAAACACTACTATATCAGCAACATTTTACTTATTGTTTTTCTTGATATTAGGACTTTCTTTAATCTGGCTCAGCTCACTCCGCTTGGGCTGTCTTCGCTCCCCTACCCTACTCCCACATTCCCACCCACCCCATCTACTATACATTTATACCCAAACTCTCCTTTTCCCATCCCCTTCTACTCCACCTCTTCCTATCTCTTACTTCCAATCAACCCTCACGTCCTCTCATTCCATCACTCCTCTTCTACTTCGTCCCACTCTATCACTCCTCCTCTACTTCCTAATTCTTTCCAATAGCAACACTTCACTCACTCCCCTTACTCCATACCACTTACACTTGATCTACCCTCTTCTTTACACATCTTCTTGTTTACACTCCTAACAGTAAATTCCATCATCTCCCCTACCCTTACATCCAAAATTGTGTTCTGACTTCTCAACTAACCCATCTTCCTTAACATAAATTCTCACTAGCTGTCACCACTACTACCTCCCCCCAAACGTGTTACACATCTCTCTCACTACTTTTCTTCTTTTACTACTCTCTCACCTTTCCACTTATCATACTAAACTATCTTCCATAAACTAACCCCCTACTCTAACCCACTCTCAATGGATTCTGGATAAATCCTCCACTATTCATATAGCCCCTATCTATTTAATGTATCTAACCCCCTTCTACACAAGATCAACTTAGTCTTACCCCCCCACATCCTCTCAAAATAAGGCCTAAATTTCACACTGATAGCTCTAAAATACCTACTCACTGCACATCACCACAAATTTATTCTTATCAGCTGACATTCACCCAGACCCTGGCCCCCACTTCTCTCCTTCTCACATCTGCTCACCACAATCAGCCTCCAACTCCAAGTCTTCCACCAAGTGCTTAACCATAAGCTCATTAAATATTCACAGTATTGTCAACAAAGTCAGTGAATTTCACTCATGGATTGTCCAATACTCTCCAGACATAATAATTCTCACTGAAACTTGGCTCAAACCCCATATTAATGATAATGAAATACGTCTCCCAGATACAACATCTTCTTCAAAAAAGGAGAGGGTATGACCAAACTGTATTCCAACCAGCTAAATCTGTCCCGTCTGTCCATCTCACTCTCCAACTTTCACTCAGCACAGTGACTAATATTCAACTGCAAACTCAACAATCAGAAAAAACTTCTCATTACTGCTATATACATCCTCAAGTAATAACATTCCCATTCTAGAGCATTTTCTCTCCTGGATTATTCATCACATATCTTATGAAACAATAATTCTAAGGGATGTCAACATCGACTGGCAAACCCTGACTCCCCTACCTCAAATATAATATTCACGGCCTCATACAACTAATTTCAACCCCTACTTACTACAGCAAACCAACTAACTCCAGCACTATCCTTGTTTCCAATCATAACTTCTACCACAACCCCAAAACACTATCAGACTACCTATCCATATCAAACAAAGCTCCTCATTAGCACTCTTCAAGAAAAATCTTGATGATTGGATGGGAAATAGGAAATTCAACCCAGGGATCACCTCTGTGGCTCTGCTCGACAGTGGCACAGGAAAATAATTTTCTTGGGTGGCAAAAGCCAGGGTACCTTTTTGGTTGGGCTTGTATAGGCCCCAGGGCCGATAGCCTAGTAACTACCTAAGTGATCACCTTCCAACAAGCATACAAAGGTACTTCCCTCATCAAATTAGGCAACAAAATGCAGAGTGTGCTGTAGCTTTGCTAAATTTAACCCTGATGAGTTTAATAACATACTTTCCTCCATAAACTGGTCCCTTCTCTATAACTACCACTTGAGGTAGCTGTTCTAAAATTTAACTCCATTTTTCTAAACATTCTCAACTCTCTTGCTCCCCTTAGAAAAATCAGAGTGAAATCTCTCTTTGATCCTTGGCTTTTTCAGTCCACCCACTCCTTATGCACAAGGGGGATACTGCATGGAAGAACTGGCTAAAGACTAAATCCCGCTCTCACCAACAAACTTATAAAGAACTCAGCAAACTCATTAAAAACAAGTCAATAACAATAAACAATTCTACTTAAAGCCTCAAACAGACCATCACGACAATCCTAAAAAAATCTGGAACAACATTAATAAGATTCTTCACCCTGGTAGTCCCATTATACCCAACCCTTGCCCAAACAATTCTCCACTAGAAACTACCACTACACTTAACTTTTATTTCATCAACTACATTAAAAAGCTAACCCAGAAAATTCTTGCTTCCAATCGCATTATTCCTTTCTCTCCATCTAATCATAAACCTACCTTCTCACTCAAACCTCTCCTTACAACCTATATTAAATCACTACTAATTAAACTGAAGCCCCCTCCTTCTGCAGATAATCTACCACCAGTCTTCCTAAAATTAACTGCTAGCGCTGTTCTTAGCAACAGCTCTATCCAAGAATCTACAGTCCCCTCTTATCTAGAAAGAATTCTACACTATACCTATTCACAAAGAACAATCCACTGACCTCTCAAACTACAGACACATAGCAATCTTGTACTCCCCAAAATACTTGAAAAATGTGTACATAAACAGCTCCTTATCTTCTACAAGAACATCTACTCTCTCCTACCCAACATAGTTTCCACCCTAGCCACAGTACTACTTCTGCTCTAATCTCCTTCACTCATACTATCTCTCAAGCCAGAGACAACAATAAACTAGCATCCTGCCTATTCCTAGTCCTCTCCAAAGCCTTTGATACTGTCTCCCACTCCAAGCTTACTAAAATCTCTGATTTTGGTCTCTCCAATCCTACAATTAAATTATTCCCAAGCTATCTTTCCAGCAGACAGCAGTCTATCAAGTGGCTCTCTTTCTTCTCCCACTTCCTTCCCATTAATACTGTTGTACCTCAAGGTTCCATTCTTCGACCACTTCAATTTAACATCTTCACCAACTGTCTCCATACTCTCTGTTCTCAATCCTCCCTCATTTAATATGTGAATGACTCCAGTATCATCTGCACCTCTGACAATCATTCACATGTCCTCACTATAACTCAAAACTCTTTGAACTCTTTAGAAAGGTGGCTAACTGACAATCATCTCATACTCAATACCAAGAAAACTATACTTCTCTTAGTTATCCCAAGCTCTCTCACTCATCTTAAATCTTTATTCACTATCTCATCTCTTGGACAACACTGTAATAAATGTTGAATCACAAACCAAGCTCCTGGGTGTTATCATAGATGATCAACTAAAATTTGGCATACATGTCCAAAATTGCATTAAAAAAAACATAGAAAACTAGGCTTACTCTATATTAACAAAAAATTCCTCACTAAAGAATCTAGACTTTCTTTTGCCTATGCTTCTCTTCTTCCTAGTCTACTTTATGCCTATCATATTCTAATCAAACTATAATTCTCTTTAAAGTGTAAACTTGAACTATCTTACAATAAAATCACTAGGTTTGCTGCTAACCAACCTTACAGTTCACACCAGTGCCTTGCTCTCAAACCCCTAAATTGGCTTTTAGCTCCCACACCAGCTCCTCCTACCTCAACTGCTCCTTACTCACTCCATTATTAACAAACCTAACTCTTGCTCCCCCATCTTATCCCTCATCTCTGTCTATACTCCTAATTGCTCTCTCTCTGGAGTTCTGACCAGTTTCTCTTGGAAAACCTCAAGCCCGAAAGAATAGTTGGCCAACACTTATATAGCTACTCAATTGCCAAGGCTTGGAACAAACTACCTCTTTCCATCAGAACCCACAACTTTAAAAAGACATTAAAAGAGTCTCTGTGGAACTCATGGTTCTGCTCCTGCCAAAGCCCAACATATTTACTCTCATCCCCTACACTTGTCCCACTCTTCTCACTTGCTCTGATTATTTCACCTTCTAGTCTCTCCCTCTTACTCCTTTACCTTTACTCCTAATGCTCTACTTCACTCTGCTCCCACTCCTCCTATCTCTTCTACTTCTTCCCCCTATACATGAACCTATTTAGGTATGGTTTCTATTCCCCTGTCCTCTTCTTATCCACATGCCCATCTGCCCTTGTGACTCATCTGTATCTTCTTCCTTCACAGCATCATTGGCAAGTACTCTATCTACTCTTTTTTTAGGCTTTCGATTCCTCCTTGTACCGATCTCTTCTGCCCCTTTCCCAGCAGTAAACTATTTCACATTTGCTTTGCATCAGGGCTTGTAGACAGTTTTATTTGTTTGTTCTTCTTGTATACCTATTAATTCTGTACTGTATATTGACATTTTAATGCATCTATAGTTACTCCTATATTTTGTGTCATGTTACTGAAGTTTTCTGTACTTTGTGTTACCTCTGAATAATATTTGTTCTGTATGGAGATTTTCCCCTTGGGCCTCTGCTGAAAAAGGGCACATGCTTCGTCAGACATACCCGATTAACAAATATCAAAATAAACAAATAAATAAATTTAACTTGTCTGAGTTGGGGATTGCTGGTGGAAGGTTTATTGTGTGCTTTCCTGGTTGGTAGTTAGCTTAAAACTTGTTTCTATTTGCTCGTATTAATGCCTCGCGTTTGCGAGGTGCTGCTCTTCACACAGCAAAGGTTAGCAGTGCGCTGTATAGATGCAACAGCCTAGAAGCTCAGTTTTTCCCTACACAGCTGTCAGAGAAACCCTTCCAAGCTTTACTGCTCCTCTAAGAGCAACTCATTTGCGCAATGAGCAGCGTTGCCTTACTGATCAATCTTAGCCTACACAAAATATAAGTCCCTCTTATAGTCTCAGCACTACCAGTACAGTCCTGTCAAAATAAACCAACCCCTTCCCTAATAAACATACAGTAAAACCCTGCTATCATGAATGGGCATCCCATCATCTCTCTGGCCGGCCTGATAGACATGGACAACCTGAGGCAATGCAGCAATTGTCTCGTGTACTGACAACCACTTATTCCTGAAACAAATACTTTATGTGAGAGATGTAGTTACACTATGAAATTGGAGGCAAGACTCGCACATAAGGACCAATTAAATGCCAGACAGGTTGTCATCACACATATACCTCTCACACTAAAGAAGGAGATGACACATAAACCCAGAAATGCAGAGGTACTCAGTAGTAACTTACCAGAAGATCAGAGGCCTCCCAGACAAAAACACTTAAACATATAAAACTGAGAAAAACAACCACAACACACAATAACACACGCACAGACCAGTATCTCAACAAATAAGCCCATAAGGCGTAACTCCACAAAACCTAATGCATTGGTCACAGGTAATTCCACTGCAAGACACATGGATGTTTCCCTCACCTGGCTGTACAAGGAGTGGGTTACAATTAGCTGCATGTCAGGTGTCAGGATCTGTCAAGTCACTTGAGCACTCAAGTCACTCAATCACAAGTACCGGTATAACACCGTCATAGTCCATGTGGGGGTGAATGAGTTGAGGTGTACTTCACTGGACTACATAAACAGAGACATGACTAAACTCTCAGATTGTGTGTCACAGGCAGGTATGAGCACAGCCTTAAGCAGCATTCTACCTTCTTCAAGTATGATGCTACAATACAAACAAAAAAATGACAGACTTTATGAATTGGCTTAGTTTCTGCTGTCAGTCCAAGGGGATCCAATGCCTGGGAAGACATGGTCAACAAGCCCCGCTGCTTTGCTACAGATGGTCTGCACCTTTCTCCTCTAGGCTTTCGGATACTGTGAAAGGCATTAGCCACCCCTATTGTGCCTTTTTTAGGGAGTGTCAAAATAACCAATCTTCCAACATAACAAAATCCTTAATACATAAACTCAAGGTACAGCTGCTTAATGCTAAGCAGTAGAAACAAAAAACTGCACTCCCTGGAAGCACTCCTCACTTTGGAAGATGCTGATGTCTGTGCAGTCTCCAAGACATGGTTCAAAGGTGTGGAAGGCACCCAGCTATGCAGGGCTATAATGCCTTCTGTACATTCAGACCACAAACTGAGTGTGAAAGAACCAAAGAAGAGGTGTATCCATTTTCATTAAGGATAAGAACACCTCAAGACTGGTCAAACAGTATGACTTTCTTGAGCTATTCCATGTCCAATTATCTATAGGCAAAGCCCCCTACCACATCATAACTAGCTATAGGTTCCCCACCATGAAGCCGGAAAAGCTACAGCATACCTGGACTTACTGGAGTCATTTGCCATACAGGCCAGCACCTTACTCATGGGTGATTTTAATTATCCTACCATCGACTGGAAAACATACATGACCACAAACATTTTGGCTCAGAAGTTTTTGAACTTTGTCAATGCAAATACTCTGGAACAGCTAGTCATGCAGACCCACAAGGGGCTCAAATGTCTTTGACATAGTAGTCACTATCATGGGAGAGCATTTTACCTCAACCCCCACCCCGTGTGATGCCCTCCCTAGTAAGATTGGATGATAAATCAGTCTTGTTCGATGTAATTATAAGACCAGATTACCCTATCAAGCTCAAAAATGCTTAAGAATTTTTCAAAGATATATTACCTCCTACTAAGTGACGGTATAAGAAGCCAAAGCTTCCTCGAATGCAGATAACACGGACTCCTATGTAGAGGTGTGCACCAATACCCTGTATAACCACAGCTATGTTCCAGCGGAATGAAGAATAGCAACAGTAATCTCTCTGCACAAAGGAGGACCATCAACTGACCTTGGGAATTATAGGCCTACAAGCTTGACTAGCCTTATCTGCAGGGCTATGGAGAGAATCATTATGGACCTTATTAACAAGGACATAGGTAATCTCTAAACTCTGGAACCAACCCAGCTTGGATTTGTTAAAGGTAGATCAATCGTGCCTGTTAAACATGGTTGACTTCTTTGAGAAAGTCACCATGGTGCTGGACAAGGGAAAGACTATGCATACTGCCTATCTTGACACAACCCCCTACTCAGGTATTATAAAAAAACTCTCCCAATTAGCCCCTACATTATCAAATGGGTAGCCAACTGACTCATTGACAGGACACATACAAAGTAGATGACTTCACCTCTAGCAAGACTAGTCACCAGTAGCATACTACAGGGTTCTGTGCTGGGCCCTTTACTGTTCAGAATTTATTTCTCAGAAGTCTGGGCAAACTTGGATGGCCTGTAGCTGACCAAGTTCACTGACGATTGTAAATTGGGAGCAATAGAGTCCCCCAATTATGATAATATATTGCAGATAGGGTTAACGCAGACAAATGATTGGTACCAAAGCCACAGATTAAAGCTAAATGCAAAATAAATTATATATTCTTTTCGGGAAAGCTGACATCTCTGCTAATTACATTATAGGCAGCACCCCCCCCCCTCTCCAGGTGTAGACCCAGTGGTACGTTATCTGGGTACTCAGTTTGGTAAGCGTTCTGAACTATGACCACCACATAGCTACAGTATTAAGGAAATCCCTCTATGTGGTACATCTTATAAGTAAAGGCATTGCATCAAGATCTAAGGATGTTACGATTCCATTATACTCTGACTTCATCAGAGCAATAATTGAGTAGAATGCTCCCTTTTGCATGTACCTCACCAGACACCTGCAAATGGAGAGACCATAGAGGTTTCTCAATAAGAAATGAAAGGATACACAAAAAAAGAAGTTATGTACCTACCATAACGTTCCATGTTGGTTGTCTTCATCTCGCCTTCTTTCTTGCTGGTTGGGATCGGAGCCGATCCTCAGCTCCGACTCGGACATCTTCTATAGCTCGAGAGCTGTTTACTGGCTCGAGGCTACCCCTTACCCCATGATGCTTAGCGCTAGCTACCCATATCTCGTTTGCAATAGCTAACCCCAGACATAGCCAGAGAATCAACCTGTCCAAACAAACAGGTTGAGCATACCTGTCATACTCTCTAAGTCAGTAGAGGAAACAAACCAGAGAATACTCAGCCAGTGAAACCAAAAACTCCTCTCGATCCAATAGGACAGGGGGACGGAGGGAGGGATGCAAGAAAGAAGGCGAGATGAAGACAACTAACATGGAACGTTATGGTAGGTATATAACTTCTTTATGTTAAGTTGTCTGTCTCGCCTTCATTCTTGCTGGTTGGGATAGCGTCCATAGCACCTACAATCCTGGGCGGCTCATTGGAACAGACTCTTCAGAACAGTGGAACCAAAGTCAGCTCTGCTCCTGGAGACCATATCTAGCTTGTAATGAGAAATAAAGGTATGAGGATTTGCCCACGTAGCAGCTGCACAGATAGAATCCATGGGCAACCTAGACTGGAAGGCTACAGAGGTGGCCAAAGCCCTAGTAGAATGACCTTTTGGTTTGACAGGTAACTCTTTGTTTCTCAATTGATAAATGAAAGTAATAATGTGAGACAACCACCTGGATAAGGTCACTTTGGAAAATGGGAGACCTTGTTTGCCTAGAGCGTAGGAAAGGAATAGTTGGTCCGATTTCCTTATATCCTTAGTCCTATGCAAGTAAAAAAGCAATTGTCTATGAACGTCCAATTGGTGTAATTTGTATTCTGCCTTGTTGGTGTGGTTAGAGAAAAACACAGGAAGGTCAATAGACTGGTTTAAATTGTTTTCTGAGCAGACTTTCGGAAGGAACGAGGGATTAGTCCTCAGAGCAACCCTGTCCTTATGAAAAACCAAGTATGGAGGACGAACACTTAGTGCCTGAAATTCAGAGACGCGTTTGGCTGATGTAATAGCTACCAGAAAAAGTGTTTTCCAAGATAGAAACTTAATGGAGCAGGATGCTGCAGGTTCAAAGGGGGGCATAATTAAGGAGGCTAGTACCAAATTAAGGTCCCAAGGAGGAGGGGGATCTCTCACTGGAGGTCTAAGGAGAGTAGTCCCTCTTAAAAAGGCTTTACAGAGCTTATGAGACATAATGTTTGAATTAGACAACCCAACACGAAAGTTAGAAATGGCCGCCAATTGAACCCTGATTGTAGCAGAAGCGGACCCAGAATGAAAAAGTTGTGCTAGGAACTCCAAATTTTCGTGGACTGGGGCTGAAAAAGGATCTATGTTCCTAGCCTCTGCCCAACAAGAAAAACGTTTCCATTTGCTAGCATACGTCTTTCTAGTTGTGGACTTATAAGAAGAGACAATAATCTCACGCACGGCTGGGGAAATGCTGGGAAGCCTGGCTAAGGTTGGAAGTGGAGCAACCAAGCTGTGAGCTGGAGTGTTTGGAGGGATTGATGCAGCCCGCCTGACTGATGAATCAGTAGGTCTGGAATCGGATCCAGAGTCCAGGGCTGATTGAGAAGGTAATGGTGCAGGAATGGAAACCATATCTGTCGAGGCCAGTAGGGGGCAATAAGAATCATTTTGCAACCCAACGATATTGCTTTCTGTATGAGTTTCGGTATCAGAGGAAACGGAGGGAAGGCATAAAGAAGTCCCTGAGGCCAATCGTGGACTAGAGCGTCTCTGGGTGTGTGACCTGGAAGCAGAAGAAGGGAGAATTAGTTGCTGCATTTGCTGTTGAAGGGGGTGGCAAAAAGATCTCAGCAAGGATGTCCCCATTTGCGGAAGATCATATCCGCAACTACCTGATTCTGAGACCACTCGTGAGGTATGAGAATAGCTCTGCTGAGCCTGTCTGCTATGACGTTGGACCTCCCAGGGATGTGCGTCGCAATCAGAAATCATTGGGAAGAAATCGCCCACTGCCAGAGTCTGAGTGCTTCTCGACATAGGGGGTAGGACTTGGTTCCGCCCTACTTGTTGATGTACCAGACCACTGACATGTTGTCCGTTTGAATTGCAATGGTCCCAGAAGGGAGAGAGTCTTGAAGAGCTTGCAATGTTAGGAGCACGGCTCTCATTTCTAGGACGTTTATATGCAGGTGGTACTCGTGAGGCTGCCAAGTGCCTTGGACTGTCCTGCCCTGATAATGCCCCCCCCCCCCCCCATCAGGGAGGCGTCTGTGGTCACCGTGGCAACCGGAGGAGGCTGAATGAAAGGTCTGCCCTGAGTCACTAGTGGGGAGACCATCCACCAGGAAAGGTGCCTCTTGCATGCTTCTGTAATCATGATCATGTGAGACATGGGCAGCTGTTGGAAAGACCACTGTGTGAACAGAAGCCACTGAAGGATCCTCATGTGAAAGTGGGCCAGTGGGATTAGAAGAATTGCTGCTGCCATGAAACCCAGAGTTTGAAGGACGAACCTGACTTGGATCCTTTTGCTCTGCATTAGAATTTGTACTTGCTGGCGAACTGTAGAAACCCTTTCTGGTGGTAGCCTTGCGGACATGTTCTTTGTGCCTAAGTCTGCTCCTATATAGGTGATAGATTGACAGGGCAACAAGGCAGATTTTTCGAAGTTTATTGTAATGTCTAGTTGGGAGCAGATTGTGATAGTGTAGTCCCTGGCTTGCAGAAGTTGATGCCTGGTAGTAGCAGTGAGGAGCCAGTCGTCTAGATATGGAAACACCTGGAATCGTCGACGTCTTAGGTGAGCCGTGACCACTGCCATACATTTGGAGAACACCCTGGGGGCTGTGGTGAGACCAAAGGGCAGAGCTCTGAACTGGTAATGACTGGCTCCCAGCCGGAAGTGAAGGAATCTCCTGAAGCGCCTGTCCATTTTGATGTGGTAGTACGCATCCTGAAGATCTATAGAGCACATCCAATTGTCCTGACCCAGAAAGGGTAAAATGGACTGTAGCGTGACCAGCCGAAACTTTGTTCTTTGAACAGACTTGTTTAGTCTGCTGAGATCCAGAATCGGTCTTCAGTCCCCTGTCTTTTTTGGTACCAAAAAGAACCTTGAGTAAGCTCCGGATCCGTGTTGTTCTGCCGGGACTTCCTGGATGACCCTTTTTTCTAGCAGTCTTGAAACTTCTATGACTGCTTGGCCCCTCAGATTGGGTGGAACACCTGGAAGGGATTTGCTCGACGGTAAGGGGGGTTGAGAGAAGGGAATTTTGTAACCTCTGGATATAATTGACCGTACCCATTTGTCTTGCGTTAAATTTTGCCAGGCTTTTGGGTACAGTGAACGTCTTCACCCAACTGCCTCCAGAGGCGGGCAGCCGGGCAACCCTTCAGAGATGCTGAAAAGGCTTCTCAGAGAAGGATTCTCTGTTGCCCTGGTTCTGCGGACCCCCCTCTGCCACGAGGGCGGCGTCTATTGTTGTTATTTCCCCCTCTGTCCCTGGAGGAAAAATCGCTACGTGTGTCAGACGAGGCTCCCTGGGATTTTCGGAACCACATTTTACCACTCTTCTGACCCTTGGGGTATGGTCTGGAAGGAGTGGAAAAAGGACTCCCACGGCAGAGAGAGTCTTGCCTTCTTGCTCACACCTAGTCAAAGTGTCTTTCACCTGTGGTCCAAAAAGAAAGGAACCATCAAAGGGGGTGTTGGTGAACGACGCTCTAAAGGGTTCCACAAAGTTACACAGCCGCATCTATGCATGTCTCCTAAGGGCCACACCCGTACCTGCGGCTCTACTCGCACCATCGGCTGCATAAGAAATGAGCCTCATGGAGGAGTTGACTACAGAATTAAAGGTCGCCAGTTGGGAAGCCACTTTAGCTTGAGCCCCCTCAGCTGATGGATCTTGAAGGGTATCTCAGAGTTCTTTAAGGAGATCCCTCTGAAGCCGGGTAAAATGCCATAAGTAGTTCAGTGACCTCATAGAAAAGGTCGCTGAAGCAAACATTCGCTTCCCGTATCTGTCCACGGTCCTAGACTCCTTGTTAGGAGGATGGACAGACGAAGAGGTTTCCACTAACTCGTTTTTGGTGACTGCTGCTACCACCATGGCATCAACAGGAACATCTTTGGTAAGGAACTGCTTATCATGGGGTGCTGTGATGAACTTGTCAGGTCTCCTTGGAGTTGGTTCCACTGTATCCGGGGCTGACCAAGCCTTTCAAGCAACCACGGACATAAGTGGATCGAAAGGCGGAGAAACCCAGGAGGTGGAAGGTCGGGAACCAAACACATCCAGGAATACAGACTCATCCTCGGTAGGGGCTAGGGTATTCCAGTTCCTCCTCTGCTTAAGCATTTTGAGGATGTCCGAAAAGGAAACATCTTCAAGTGGGAGATCTCGGGGACCCTTCTGAATCATCTAAGTCTGTACCCGAAGTGACAGACTCAGGGGAGTCAATGTGCTTCCTCTTGCACTTCTTCTAAGAGGGGGCTCCTCTGAATGTTCAGGGGAGGCCTCGGAAGAAGAGGAAACACCCAATGTGGTGCCCTGGAGCACCGGTTCCCCACGCTTGCGGTCTGGAGGAGGAGCAGAGGTTGGCACAGGCACTACAAGGGATGGAGCCGATGGGGCCGATAGTGGAGCTGACTCAGTGCTAGCACACTCATCATGACATTGAAGGCATCCCTGCCACGATGCAAAGAAAGCTCCGGTTCCGAGGAAATTGGAATCTGTCTCCGCACTGAGGGAGATGGCTCTGAGGCCGATGTAGGAGCCGAGCTCACCTGTGCCAAAGCTCCGAGAGAGAGAGAACGGGGTCGGACAAGGGTCCGATGCCACTCGCCCCCTCGGAGCCGATGAGGGAGCCCCGGCGCCCAGATCCCTCGACGGATGGCACCACTGAGGGAATCAGAGCCGATGATGGAACCGAAGGAGATAAAGTTATCGGAGCCGACAGTTCCACTACTCGAACCCCAACGAACTCCGGCTCCGAGCTCAATGGAGTCGGAGGAGGAACATCGATAGAAGTGGACGGAGCCGACACCTATTGAGGAGGGCTAGACAACATCTTGGCAAGTGCCTGCGACTTTAGCAACCTACTGACCACTCACTCCACGTCGTGATCCGAGAGCCTAGAGGATCGAGAGGAGTGAGAAGATCTGTGACTGAGCTCGCTTTGCAGCAGGAGAGACCGAGGAGCCGAATGTATCGATTCCAGAGAGGGGGACCTCAGCCTCTTGTAGCTCCGCGAAAGCTCCGAAGTTTCTGATGGAGCTGACGGGGAGATAGACTTATCGGTTCCAACCAGAACCAAAGTAGCAGGTAGAGTCTGAACCAAAGACAGCTCTAAACTTGGAGCCGACGATTTGATAGATTTAGGGGATTTCACAGGCTGAGTCTTGGTCGGTGAATCCTGGGGCTTTAAAAGGCCCCTAAGAATAAGCTTATTCTTACGCTCCTGCAGAACTCTTGAACTAAATGTATGGCAGATAGAACAAGAGTCCTGCAGGTGCACAGTGCCTAAACAATAGATGCAAGAAGTGTGCCCATCTGTCAGAGACATTTTCTGACAGCATGAGTCACACTTCTTGAACCCAGACACCTTGGATTCTTTGGACATCCTGTAACAAAAAATACAACAATAGCTACCAATCAAAATACAGTCTAAAGAGAAAAACACAGTACACTACTGACTAAAGCTAAAGTTTTTTTTTTTTTTTTTAAATAGGAAAGCCTCTAACTCAAACGACTAGCCTATAAAGAAGATAGAAGGAAAGCCTCTAACATAAACGGCTAACCTGATAGGAATAAGGAGGGGGGGCGGGACTCTCTTAATTAAACGAGTTCTAAAGGGAGGGAAGAAAGCTACAAATACAGAATTAGCTAACACAACAAATATAAGACTAAAAACTAACAGAAACCCCTAGGAAAAGAATTATTTCTAGTAAAAATGTTCTATAAAGAAACTTTATACGAGCCTGAGCCAGAAAAACGACACTTTGCAGCTGAAGTGGCAAACGAGATCTGGGTAGCTAGTGCTAGGCATCATGGGATAAGGGGTAGCCTCCAGACAGTAAACAGCTCTCGAGCTATAGAAGATGGCAGAGTTGGAGCCGAGGATCGGCTCTGATCCCAACCAGCAAGAACGAAGGCGAGATAGACAACTTAACATCAAATGTTACATGGAAAGACTGAAAGCCCTGCCTCTGTATTCAGTCTCCTACAGGTTGCTAAAGGGTGACCTGTGCCTTGCAAACAGGGCAGTCTCTGACCCAGCCTTGATGGAAATGCTACACATTTGTAAATCAAACTGCAGGGGGGTCACTCACTCCAGGGATCTTAACCTAGTCTCTAACATGAACAGGTCATGTTGGAGAGATAGATGCACCTCCAAGAGATTGCCACTTCTCTGGAAAAAACTTCCAATTCACGTGAAACGGAGACCCTCCTTGACCTCCTTCAAAAGCAACCTAGAACAATGGATGGGTGATTGCAAATTCACTCCTGGGGTGGCACCCATGTTGGTCCTGGACAAAGGAAGTCGGTATTAGCTACCAGAGACCCTTAAATCTATGAACTTCTCTAACCTAACCATCGAGAACTGGGGCAACTCGGGAGGCTTGTAAGGGCTCTAGGGCCATTAACCTAGTAACATCCCATGAACCTATAACAGTAGATGCTCAAATAGATTACTGCTGCATTACAAGTTATAGCCAGGGAGTTGACAGAATCCGAATTTAAGAGGTCAAAGTAACTTTTCTGTCCCTCTGAATCTCCCTTCCCTCACATTTAAAGAATTACTTTATTTTACTAATAATATTGGAAACTGAAATTTCCTCATTAAAAGAGTCAGAAGAAAACATCTCCTTTGACTCAGACTTGTAAGGGATAAGAAAACAGAAGAGAGATATGAAGCATAATACAGACTCATCGTCAGTATCCATGAGCATCTGCTATTTACAGATAGTTTCCTTTTGGAAATTGAAGAGACCAGGCTTATGTCAAGACCTTCAAATGCAGTTTTCTTTAAGAAACGTTTAAGACTGCTAAGGCTACTATGAATTGTTTTTGGTGTGAAAGACAAACAAATGTCACAGGACTGTATGTCATGACTTTCTCCAAGGCACAGACCACAGGCAGTGTGTGGGAGTCCTTGCACTTGGGTATCTGTCTACCACAAGCATTTCCCCCTTCTGACACATACAAGACTTAATTATACTAAATTTTTCACTGAAAAAATAGAGAAGATCCCTGCGAGGTCTTTATTTGCCCAGAAAAACTTTTAACTGCAAGCTGTCTACAGACAATGAAGATACTGAATTGACATGTCTGACTAAATGATTCAATGGCAAGAAAGTTCTGAAATTTTGGCACCAGTACATCCTATTAATACCAGCACACTCTCATGCTTTAGTGGATGTAATTTGCATGAGGAAGGCATCCAAAAGCCTTACTATACTGGCTGGATGCCCAATATCCTTGGCAGGATACATCCCATATAGCTTTATGCTACTGCAACCTGTGATCCAATGATGAACATCGAATTTAAACATTCAGGCCTAACAAAATAATTGTTCATTACTCTGAACTTGCTGAATGGCAGTAGTTCCTCAGGAATAAAACAAAGTAAAAGAGGTGATCTCTACAACAGGATCCTTACCACCACACCAAAATAAAGTACTTAACTCAGTTACATAAAGATTACAAATCAGAGGATATGCGTGAGGTAAAAACATCCTTGTGTAAACAGATAATCTTATGTGAACAGATGCCTGGTTCCTGGAAGAAAAAAAAAACATTCACAATGCTTTCTTCTCACATGAAGAGAGATTTAAAGCGGCAAACTAGCAAAAAACAAGATTACTTTAGATTATGCACATGGCAGTTACAATCTAAAGTTAGGTTATTCACTGGGTAATTATAATCTGTGGAAATAAATGTCTAGAAAGCTTTGTGTATTCATTACAGCCATCAGTACAGTTCCGGGTACAATTTACCTTGAGACCTGGCAGACCGTGCCAGATATGTCAGATGTTTGGCATTTTGAATTTTGTTTGGCTTTCCACAGTGTCTTTTCAGGAAATGTCTATCTTTTGTAGTTGATGAATGGTTGCTTCTAAAGTACTACAGATAAGTTTTGGATTTATGGGGGATTTTTATTTTAGCTGGGTTTATAATGAGATTTGATGCTCTTAGACTTCAGACATTTCACTAGGGGCCAACAAAATTTTTCCTAGGCAGGACTTCTGCTGAAAACAGCAGCCCATTCAGCCAGCCTGGTGGCATACAAGAATATAGCTCTGAATATGACCCAGGCAAACTTTGTTCAGCTAATTGCATGGGCAATTGATGGGCTGGCAGGGAAGAATAGATGATACCTATCCTATGAAGGAGGGTGGTGGTATATGGCTGAGTATATCTGCTGCACCAGTGTAGAGCAATGATGATAACACAACATCGTAAGCAGCATTTGTCCAGGAAAGCTACAAATTGTGGCTATCTCAGTAATGGTAGCTTCCTAGCTTGCATGCAAAACAGAGCGCATGTGCAGATGTGGGGGAGTATAGGCAGCCCCTGTGTTGATATGGGTAGGCACATCACTAAAAGGGGGTGATGCTACAATTAAAAATACTAAACATGTTATCACGGCTAGGATGTTGACAAGTGCACAAAGAACCTCCAACGTCTACGTGGATGGCACACCACCCCTGCACAAGCCTCCTTTGGTGAGACCGAAATGGTAATGGTCTGCACTGCCAGGGAATCAGTGATGGTATGTGATTAGGAGGCTCAAGGGACATCAGGCAGAGACAAAAATATACAGGAAAAAAAATCTTATAGTCTTTCCTTCTCACAGAAAAGGTGAATCAGCCAAACTGTGCTGAAGACCTGTTGTTTGCCCAAGCAGGTCTTGAATTTAATAATTATTGATTTTAACATCTAACAGGCAGCTGGGGGAGCTCCCATTCATTGTTTCAATGCCAAAAAGATGAGACTTGTGGGAGAGGCATAACTACAGGAAAGAAAATCTGTCATATTTTGCTCCTCTTCCCCTTTAGGACCTATTTGCATACTCCTAATGTTATTTCTTCTTGATCTGTTTCCCAGATCATCAAATCTGTCTTGTAAATGCAGTTTTTCTTCATCAGAAATTTGAATCATATCTCTTCATCATGATCTCCATCATCCACTCCATTCACTGAAACATCTATAACTGATATCTTAGGTTTATGTACCACTGCTTGAATTTCATTCCTACATATTGTGTGCTATTAGTGTCTTCAAGCTCTTAAATTTTGACCTGATCAAACAACTACTGCCATTGTTTAAATATTTTTTTCTTATAATGTCCATAATGGTCTGTATAGTTTCATGACTGGATTCACAGATGAGTTTCTAGTGGCAGAATCCAGCAACAGCTGCAGTGGCTCAAATCTGTTTTCTGACAAAAAAGTCTCTAAATTCTGACTGAAAGAATTGGAGTATCTCGCTGTGGACAGATATGCAAGCACTGTTTTCCACTGAAATGTCTACCAAAGTAAACAATTTTTCCCATTTCTAGACAAGTTGCTCTCTGTGACAGCTACTTACATCAAATATGCCATTTTGAAATTTCTAGTTCTGGTTCAAAATATTTTCTTTTTATGGTACAATTTTTAGATCTCCTTGTCACTGCAAACTCAGCATTCAGAAGAGACAGAATATTTTTTTGTGGTCTGCGCGCCTTTAAGCTATGGTAAGCGGGACACAAAACTGAAGGAAGAGGCAGGTAGAGAACAGGTAGCAGTGGAATGGTGATCAGGACTAGAATCCCTGACATGGAAGCACTCTTTCTGCTATAAAAGAATACTGGCGCACGTAGATGAGAAGTACGTGCTACAGATGCAAGAGAAGATAAAAAAACATGAACCTCCAAGGCAGGCACCTGTTAAACATGTCTTGGGAGGACTGACAAGTAGTAGGAAGGCAACTGTACCAGTACCTTTGGGACCACTGCTTATGTATCCAAAGTAACCTGGGCAACAAATGTCTGCCTCTAATCACTGCCACAAATGACAAATCATAACCAATTGCAGGTAAGTGGGGAGCCCTTTTCAAAGCATGTGGAGATTTAATCCTGGGCAAAGGTAGAATCAAACAACAGCAATAGTAGAAACCTTAACAAAAAGCAGTGGTATGCTCTATTCTTCAGAATGTTTCATGTGTTTAGATTTATTAAGCGTACATGAAGAATCAACATATGCGATTTAGCAATTCTATCACCATTATACCAAATCTGCAATTTACATTTTTAAGAGAGGCAGAAATTCCCTTGTCTGAATTTGATCAAGAACAGTTTTTCGTAGAAAAATAAAGTAAGATTGTGAGGCTGTATTCCCTGAAACTTCTGAGATAGAATATCACTTTCCAGATGCTAACAGTCATAGCACTTAATTTAAAAAAAACTATACAGGAACGGGCATCATGCTTGACACAAAAATAAATTAAGCATGTTCTTGTTTTGTTAGCAAAATTTGAGTCTGCTTCTCTCAGGCACATTGCTACAGCTGCCATAAGTGATGGGAAAGGGCCTAGCTCCCAAAACAAGGATTTAAAAAAAAGGAAAAATAATTCAAAATCAAAATTTCAATCACAAAAGTAAAGATGACACAAAATAAAGTATGGGAAATTTATATTTTTCCACCCAATATGATTATTTACCAAAATATCATCAAAACTAGCCTGATGAGCACTGAAACTGTTTTCAGGGTATCAAAAGATTTTTGCTCTGGGAAAGAGCTGGAGAAGCAGGAGGATGCTAGATATTATGCAATGAGGATGGAGTTACCTGCTTAGAAATGTTTCATGCACTTAAAGGTCTGAATGCCTGCTAACGTCCTATATACATCTGCAGCTGTAGCTCAACAAAATCACGATTGCAAGTTATGTTCCTTCTATGTGGAA